>NC_041214.2:145339045-145365032 GCF_002837175.3 Physeter macrocephalus
AACCCGTGTCCCCTGCATCGGCAGGCGGACTCTCAACCACTGCGCCACCAGGGAAGCCCAAGCCACTTTCTTTTAAGACACATAACCAGGTGTCTATATTGTAGATAGTCACAAATGATAAAATGTAAAATGAAATAAATTAATGTTTGTATTTTGAGGGCATTGACAAAGAATAAGATGCAGTTCCTTGAAATTTAATGTTTTTCAAACCTTAAACATCATTCAAGTGCCCAATTTTTATTATCTCATAGCCATTTTGATGAGATGAATTTGCTTTATCAACCAAATTCAACCTTCATAGACAGTGTTTACCAAACATAATTATCCTTTTATTGATGGCAACAGCATAATAACAAGCATTAACTCTTATACTTTTTCTTCGTTTTAAATTACCCCTCTTCCTCTTTGGAATCCAGCTCTTTCTTCTTGACTTCTTCATGAGCCTTCCTCTGGAAACCCTTTTCTATTTTTACTTTTCCATTTCTTATCTGCTATTGATTGAGAAAAATATGATTATAGTTCTTTCAATTGTGAGTTAGGTAAAAGTAGATATACATTAAATAAAGATTTCAATGAATTTCCCATGGAATAAAAGAAATGATTTAAGCACGTGAAAAAGTGTGTGCCATTTATTGAGAGGTGGAAGGCTGAGTAGGAATAAATTTAGAGAAGATTAACAGTTAATTATTTGGTTTTGGACACTTTTATCCTTTCATATCCAAGTGGAGATGCTGACGGGGCAGTCTAGTAAATAAATCTTGGATTTTAAGGGTGACATCTGGACTAGAGATACAAGTGTAGGAGCCAATAGAATTTTGTAAAGCTGTGGGTAAGGTTATCTGGGAGTGGTGCTAGATATATCTTTTTAAGAAAAGAGTACTGAGCAACCATAAAAAAAATGAAATAATGCCATTTGCAGCAACATGGATGGACTTAGAGACTGTCATACTGAGTAAAGTAAGTCAAACAGAGAAAGAGAAATATCATTTGATATCACTTATATGTGGAATCTAAAAAGAAATGATACAAATAACATATTTACAAAATGGAAACAGACTCACAGACTTAGAGAATGAACTTATGATTACGGGGGGGCGGGGGAGGGTGGAGGGAAGGGATAGTTAGGGAGTTTGGGATTGACATGTACACACTGCTATATTTAAAAAGGAAAACCAACAGGGACCTACTGTATAGCACAGGGAAATCTGCTCAATGTTATACGGCAGCCTGGATGGGAGGAGAGTCTGGGGAAGAATGGATACATGTATATATATGGCTGAGTTGTTTTGCTGTGCACCTGAAACTATCACAACATTGTGAATTGGCTATACTCCAATATAAAACAAAAAGTCAAAAAAAATTTTTTAAAAAGAAACGAGTACTGAGGTTTGAGGCTCTCCAACACTGAGCAACTAAGAAGAGGAAGGGGATACACAAATGACGCTGAAAGTTTCATGGAGGTTATTGGGGCTTTGATCAGGGCAGTCTGGGTGGAGGTTTGGGAGAAAAATCTGACTTAACTACATTCAAGAGAAAGGGAGAAAAAGTAGAGTCAGTGAGTAGGTATAACACCCATAAGGAACTTTACTCTTCAAAAAATTTGAGAAATGGGTCAGTAATTGGACAGAAAAGTAGAAACAAGGGAGGATTTTTTTTTTAAATGGGAGTGATTCCAGGATGTTGGTATATTGATAGAAATGACCCAGTAGAGAGGAAATATTGATGATACAGGAAGAGAGGAAATTATTTTATATGGGGAGTGAAGAAAGGAAGACGTCAGGAATGACTCCTGGGCTTCCCTGGTGGTGCCGTGATTGAGAGTCCGCCTGCCGATGCAGGGGACATGGGTTCGTGCCCCGGTCCGGGAAGATCCCACGTGCCGCGGAGCGGCTGGGCCCGTAAGCCATGGCCGCTGAGCCTGCGCGTCCGGAGCCTGTGCTCCGCAACGGGAGAGGCCACAACAGTGAGAGGCCCGCGTACCGCAAAAAAAAAAAAAAAAAAAAAAAAAAGAATGACTCCTAAATTTCTGACTAGTGTACTTTCACAGATTGTGGAAATCTTTACAAAAATAGGCAACACTGGAAGACAACATATTTGTAAGAAACTTCATGAGTTCATTTTGGGAAATGTTAAGTTGGAGGGGCTTTTGAGTCATCTAAGAGTACTAAGTAGGGAATATGAATTTTCAAAGAGATATAAAACATAAAGAGATAAACTTTAAGTCATAGGTACAGGGTGATAATTTAAGCCAAGGTGAAGGCAAAATACGCAAGTTCTTCTTAATCATTTGAGATTAGACGATTTCCTACATCCATGCACTTATCATTCCAACTTGATAAATAAGAAACCATATTTTAAGCACCTGTTTTTCTGCTCAGTACATGGTATTCTTACATACTCTGAATGTTTTTAAATTCTATGAGTAGCCAATGTTAACATTCCTTTATAGATGAGGAAATTAAAGCTCAGAGAAATTAGTCTTGGGCCATACAAAGTCCAAAGTGGTAGAGATGGTATTAAACTCAGGTCTATCTTGACCTAATATCTATGCTTTCTTTCCTCTGTATGAGCTGTGGGGTGTTTTTGTTACCCCTGAATATTTTAGTTACTTCCTAAATGGTCTCTCCACGTCCCAGCATTTTCTCGTCTATTCCTGTAGTTCTCGAACTTCCCTGTGGCTAAGAATCACTTTCAGAGATAAACCAATATAGTAGATAATCTGCATATTTAATAAGCATCCCCATGTGATCCTGATGCAGGTGGTCTGTGGATCATGATCTGCATCCTAGCCTTTGAGTGTTGGCCACATTAATCCTATTAAAGGAAAACTGACTCATGTCACTTGTTTGATTAATAATTGATAAGTACTCCAGGCCCTTTGTGACATGTCCTGAATATACTTTTCAATCCCAATTCTCTAAGCCAGCCATGTTATTTTTGTCCCTCTTCCTGGATAATATTTTTCCCACCCACATACATTTTCAGCTGCCTTTCGCCACTGTAAGGCATCCTCCTCCTGTTCCCTTACTTCATATTTACTGAAGGAAACTCCAAAGGCATGGTTTAATTCAAGTTTACTTTAGTTAGAAATAAGGCTTTCTCCTCATTTCTCTAGCTGTACCTACTACATGATTTATCATCTCTTGAGTTATAGTTTACATCACTGTTTCAACCAACACGTTTCTTTGAATTTCCCACAGCGGTTTCCCTAGCACAAGTATACATTAGGGATGAGCATTTAGTGTTTGCTAAATTAATAAGATGGAGTGTAAGCTACATGAAGACCTTACTCCCACTAGGAGTTGGGGAGGCAGGTTGACTATTGAAAAGGAGCCAAAGAAAAATTGCATCTACTTCACAATAGGGTTTTACACAATACTCAACATCTAGCTACAGATGTATTAGGAAAATATCTGTTCACTGCAAACTAATATTAAAATCAAAGTCATAACACATTTTCCTCTGATTTACTCCCAAGTTTCATTGTTGCAAATGAGCAATGAAATTGGGTAAAACTACTAGAGATGGTACCTTCCAGATCTCTTTTAATACAATCTCACTGAAGACCAAGGCATAAAAGCAGAATCAAAAAGAGTTGTGAAGATAGTGAAGATAAAACCAATAGCTGAAAGCATGTAGTTACAATCCAAATACAGATGCGCAGCTTAGCAAATTAGTTTTGCCGAAGAGTTCAAGTTTTCCAATTTCCTTGGCAACTGAAGAAGTTTGTGATGTTAACTGCTTAGACATTTGCATTCTCAGAACAATCTCTTTCTTTAGAAACTTGAATAAACATTGCAATACTACTATGAGAGGGCCAGAATACACTATTTCTTAACAAAATCAAGTGAAAGCAATGAAACAAAGGTTTTAATATGTGAAGTATCTAGAGTTTAATAGTTGGGAAAAAATTAAATCTTTTTGTTGCTCTTTTTTTCTTTAGAAGAAAAGTGAAAAGACCATGTTGATGGTAGGAATTTCCAGAGGTTTCTACAATGTGGGTGTTTGGGGCCCTAGAATTAATCATCACAAACTATCTCTACACCCTTAGGAGATCTTTATTATTGCTGTTCTTAGGTTGAACTTGGCACTTGATTAAGAACACATTTTGCTCATAGCCTGTAGAACATGGGCATGAATACAAAGAAACAGCCAAAATCAAATTTCAAATGATAAAACACTACTATTTCCCCCACTAGAATGGTTTTAAATTGACCAAAGACAAAAATCAGCCATGTAAAACCCAAATGAAAAAAAAACACAATGTATTTGATATAATTTAATACTGAGTGATTCTAGACATTTCCATTCTTTTTTTTTCTGCCCTTTTTTGTACATCTCCAAACTGGGGTATCTTTCACTACCTAGGAATCACTATACTCAGTCTGCCACTTTTCAGTATGTGCCTAATCTGATTTAAAAGTTTAGTTGTTGTTTTTTTTTTTTTTTCCCAAATGCTAAGATTTTGTTTTGTTTTGTTTTTTGCGGTACGTGGGCCTCTCACTGTTGTGGCCTCTCCCGTTGCGGAGCACAGGCTCCGGACACGCAGGCTCAGCGGCCATGGCTTACGGGCCCAGCCGCTCCGCAGCATGTGGGATCTTCCCGGACCGGGGCACGAACCCGTGTCCCCTGCATCGGTAGGCGGATTCTCAACCACTGCGCCACCAGGGAAGCCCACGAAATACTAAGTTTTATTGTGACAAGGTGAGAATTACTTTTATCTTGTTATGCACATAGGTACAGGAAACTGCATATAAGAATTGTCCAATTATTTAATGAATTTCAGTTTTGGTTGTTACATATGATACAAGACAAAACTTATCTGAAAGTTAAAAAAAAAATAAGGCAGTAATGGAAGACATTCTCCTCTTTAAGCATAATGCTGCGGTTGTCTTTTAAAGAGCACCTCCCAATACTTATTCATTCTCTCTCTTTCTCTCAGAAATAAAGGGTGGGATGGGTCATTGCAAGTAGCTCAATGACCTATAGACTCTTGCAGAGGCTCAAAGTTAGCCAAATAACTTTATTAATGTTACTGTTTACAAAATACTGTGTTTGGGTGAAAATATACTTTCCCACTCACAGACAATAGAAGTGTATATTTAGCATGTGATTATCTGTGAAACATTTGACATCTAAAAGAAAACCTCATCCTCTTGAAGGGCAGCCCTGGAGCAGATGACAAATGTGGTAAATTAGACATTCAGATTCATACTTGTATAGTATCTCAACTTGACTTCAGCATTTGCATTCTCCTAGATAAATTTCTTACAGAAAAGTGTTTCTAAAAATTCATAATAGCTCAGGAATTGCACATGGCAAAATAATTGAAGTCAACAGGCATTGGATTGCCATTTGTTTCCTGAGGCGGCTGCAACAAATTGGGACAAAGCTGGTGGATTAAAACAGCATAAATGTATTCACTCACAGCTCTGGAGGCCAGAAGTCTGAAATCAAGGTGTTGGCGGGGCTATACTCTCTCTGGAAGCTCTAGGGAAGAATACTTCCCTACCTCTTCCAGCTTCTTGCTACTGTCAGCATTCCTTGGCTTGTAGCCACAACTTTCTCTGTGTCTTCACATCTCCCGTGTGTGTCTGTCTACTCCTCTGTGTGTCTTTCGAGAACACTTGTCCTTGAATTTAGTGAACACTTGGAGAATTCAAGATGATCTTCTCATCTCGAGATCCTTACCTTAATTGCATTTGTAAAGACCTCTTTCCCCAAATAAGGTAACATTCACAGGTTCAGGGAATTAGAATATGAACATATCTTTTAATGAATCACCGTTTAACCCACTATGAAGTTTGTATTTCAGTGCAAAAACCATTTTCTAATAAAGGTTATAGATTTGTATATAAATAAATTATCAACAATTATGCAATTCTTCCTTCAAATGAGAGAACAAAATTACGGATACAATTATTATTTCTTATTAGACTTCTGTTGGAACCATACTACAATGTTGGTTGCAGTACAAAGGAATGTTGTATAATATATGTTCCTACCCAAAACAAGTGTTATTGAAATAATAATACATTCTCCTCTAAAGAATTGCAAGGTCTTGATCCTGTGAATTCCAGCTAATGAAGCTTAATAACAATAATAGAAATAATAATAATAAATTTAATTTGTCAGACATCATAGTGTTTCACATTGGTTTTCTAGTCTAATCGTCACAACCACCCATAATATAGAGACATTGCTGGGTGCTGATTCTTTCTTGCTATAATTTTTCTTCTTTTCTAACAAAACTTACCTTTTTTTCTAGTGTCCACTATCTTCCAAAGATCTGGGGCTTCATTCATTTAGTTATGATAATCCCACCAACCTTGCTAGTGAGTGAATTAGAAACGGACACGTAACACAATTGTGGCTAATGATTTGTGAGGGAGAGTCTAATAAAGTGGTTTCTGGAATATTCTCTCATGCGTTTAGTTTGTTAAGCCTACCATAACAAAGTACCACAAACCAGGTGACTTAAATAACAGAATTTTATTTTCCTTCATTTCTAGAGCTTAGAAGTCCAGGATCAAGGTGTCAGCAGCATTGATTTCTTCTGAGGCCTCTCTCCTTGCCTTGTAGGTGGCTGTCTTCTTGTGTCTTCATGTGGTCTTTCATCTGTGTGTCTGTGTCCTAATTTCCTCTTCTTATAAGGACACCAGCCATATTGGATTATGTCCACACAAATGACCTCATTTAACCTTAATTACCTCTTTAAAGACCCTATCAAAAAAAAAAAAGACTCTATCTCCAAATAAGGTTATATTCTGAGGTTCTAGGGGCTAGGACTTCAACCTATGAAGTTTAGGGAGATACAATTTAGCTCATAACACACTTAAAAGGAGAAACTCAGAAAATGATCTTCTCAACTTCATTATTTAAACATTGTAATGTCCAAAGGAATAAAACCCTATAGATGGTAGAACAGTGGAGAGAACCTGGGATCAGAAGGATCCTGTAACCCTGACTGAGGACTTCCTATTACAAGAGATAGTTACTGTTCTTATTTTTAAGCATTTCAGGTAGCTTCTTCTGCTATGGTATCTATTTGACATAAGTAAATACCGCTATTTTCATAGCCATTTTACAAATGGAGAAACCTATGCTTAAAGAAACTTGCCCTTAGTCACACAGCTTGTAAAATGAAAGCTGGAATTCAGATCCAACTATCTCCTGCATGACTGACCAGAAAGAGTAAGTCTCTGATGGAATAATATTCACTCTGGTATCTTTCATTTCTGTTTTATAAAAGCCTCTTATGGAAATTTAGATAAGCACACTTTAGAATGTTACCCACTGGATATTCTAGAGAACTTGGAAGCAAGGAACTGTCTTCCAAGAAACATAAAGCTGACCACAAGACTATTTGGGGAAAGACAAACTTCCTCTACTAAGATACATCTAGAGGGTAAGAAAGATGCACTCAGTATAAATACAAAAAAATCACCAAACTGTTTAAAATGAGGTCATCCCATGAACTAACTGCCTGACGCACAAATTGTGCTCTGTCTACACAATCTCTGTAGACATTTGAATCTAGTCTTTTATTCTCTAGTGCCAGGGATTGCAAATTTACCTTTATCTACACGTTCCGTTGTTCAATTGGTTTTAATTACATAGCTTGCCCTGACTCTATATTTTCCTTATTGCAGGTTGAGCCTATCTCTTTCAATTCTTACCTAGGGAGGAAATGAGTGTTTGTCTTCTTTCAAAACTTCCTTTACATGTTTGTATCACATGTCCTTTGTTCACTTTTCTGGAATAAGCCCATTGACTCTTCATGCCCACCAATCTCTCCTTGTCCTATTATCACAAATTCTTCTTAATGTTTTTATATCCATTAAAAAAAAAGATTTTAATAACCACCTGGCTTCCTTTCCTTTTTCTGAAATGGAATAACAGAAAGACACATGAAAAGCCTATTTCTCAGCTTTAAAGAACACATTGCTTATAATTAGAGTCACTATTTTCCTCCCCCCCTTTCTTTTGTATCCAAATCCTTCAGATTAACATCTTAGTTTGACTCAGATTCGGAATACTTAGCCATGTGAAGTCAGTGTTAACAGCAATTTCCAACTGGTACTGAGGAGCACAGCACCTAAGGCAGCTGTAACTGATGAACCACACCTAAATCATCAGAAATCACTTGGTCGCACATCACAGTCAAGCAATGTGTTAAAGGGTTCTATTCTAGTGGAAGGACTCTGGACTCACTCAGCTCACAGTCCCACTGTCCTATTTTCTAGAGATGTGTGCTTGGTTCTGTTTTCTAATTTACTTCAATCCAATTTGATTTGGGGGGAACATTTTTCCCCAGCAACTTTTTACTTTGTAATTGATTACAGGATGAATGCTGTGGTATATTGTGTCATTAACCCCGATTAATGGCCTCCCTTGACCTGTACCCATTGTAACGTGATTTTTCAGCTCCTCCCAATTATCATGCCATCTATTCCCTTAGTACTTAAAGCAGGACTGGGCTTGTAACTTGTTTTGGCCAATTAACAGCATATAGCAAAGGCGACAGTGGGACACTTCTGAGCCAGGGCTCAAAAAGCTTTATACACTGTCACTCTCTTGGAACACTGTCTTTACCAGGAGAACAAACCCAGGCCTGCTGGGGCATGAGAGACCACATGAAGCAGAGAGCAACTGTATCAGCTGCAGACATCTTCAACCAACGAACCCCATTTGACCCACCAACTGACTGCAAATGCATGAGTGAGCCCAGCCAAGATCAGTTGAGCTTGGCCCAGTTCAGCAAAACCACCCAACCAATCCTAAAATTATGTGCAAAAATAAGTGCTCATTGTTATACATCACTGCAGTCTTGTGGTTGTTTGTTGTACCCATTGGTATAGCATAAATAACTGATACAAGCCCATTTCTAACTACTGATTCTTGACTTGAATACGAACACACCCAACAACAACCAGCTAGGCTCAAGTGAGTGTCTACGTAAGATATTTACTGGATAATTGCCAGTTTTCTCACAGATTTACCTCACTTACTATATCCACTCTGCTTCCTAAGCTGCTAAATTTGTCAAGCTCCACTCTGTCACAAACCTGATCCATGAAACCATGACAAGTACTGTCTACACTTTGACCTCAACCAATCTGTAGAAACATGTGCTGTTGCCAAGCCAAGCTTTGATCTGGAGGGATGTTTCTTAGCAAGAGGAATGAGAATAATCACTATTCCAGTAACCACACAACTGGTTGACAAACAAAATTTGTCTGCTGATTTGAAATGAGAGCAGATTTTTCCTCCCAATTTTGTATTTCAAATAGATAAATAAATAGGCAAAAGTAAAAGACACTATAGACTCCTGTAACATCAAGTTTTCCCTAAATATGAAAGCTTTATTAACTAGTTAAAATAAGTAGGTACCTCTACTTCTGAAATTTTTCATGGAGGCCAAAACTCCAAGGTACTGGATTGTCCAGCTTTAAAAATTGCTCACTAAAAACACAGGCTTCAGAGAGAGAAGACAAAAACAAACAAACAAAAAAACCAAAACAAAAAAAGAACCTCTTTCATTTCAGAAGGATGCAAGTTAACTGCCTCTGAGACTTGCAAACAAAGGCCAATCTATTCGCCTGAGGTATACAGGTCATTTGGATAAAAGCAGGACTAGCAAAGGCTGAGCTGAGGGGAGTGTGAAGAAAATTCAGGGAGTCTTCATTTCTGCCAACTTGGTGAAGGATTTCTGACATGGCACCAGTGTGTGCTGGTACTGAATTTCTGGGAAATTAGAGCCAGTGGGGAAGAGAACAAAAGATGTATAGACAGAAGACATGATCCAAAAAGGAAGAGCTAGGTGCAAGAAGGATGATGGGTTAAAATGGGAAAACAGGAATGAAGATAAAGAGAGAGGGATGTCAAGAGATTCAGAATGCAGGATCTGACTGGGGTGAGGAAAAGAAAGGCACGAGCATAGCCCACAGATACCAGCAAGTGAGAACTTCAAAGACATGAGGGCTGGGCATAGGCATCTAACTGAGTTTATGGAACGCCTGTAAGAGACCCAGGTGACTTCATCCCATTACCTGAAAGTAGTAAAAACACTGAAATGAATAACCCACTGAAAATTCGATTTTCTGAAACAGTTGAGGACAAATACTGCATAAATATATCAGATATACACTAAAATCAGAATGTAAATGAAATGTTTAGCCATTTAGGGAAGAAGCCATCTTCTTTAAGAAATAGATCAGTTTAGTAAACTGTAAGCTCTCTTACTTGCCCACTAAACTCTGGGCTATGGGAGGATTGCAGCCATGATACTATGACAGCTATGAAAATAGTGCAGCGTGCAGCTTCTCATCATTACCAAGGCTCCCAGGTAACTTGCACTCTGACGTGCCAGACCTTTGCTCACTATACAAGCCTTTGCTCACTATAAGTTGCTTGCTACAGAAAGCAGGACTGAGTCCCATCACTGCAGGGTGTACCTGTTTCTATTTCAGTGTCCTTTCTGCCATCTGCTAAATAATAATAATAATAATCTATCTAGCTCACTCTCTGGTTTTCTGCCTTAAAAACTGGGCCATGAGTTACATGTATGAATAGAAACTATTTCTCAACTTCTGGAAACTTTGTAAATTATAGACAGTGAAATATTTAACATATTATCTCTAAATACAGTTCATTTATTTCATCTTTTTCCTTTTCCATGGTAAATAGTACCTTAAATATTAAACATGGACTTTGTCCAGTTTTTAAAAAAACTTATTTATTAAAAAACTTTATTATCGAACTGCAAAAAAATAGAGCACTATATTTCATGCATATGGGGGCATGTTTAGGTCTACAAAACTAGAACCATAATTTTTTGAGAAAATTTATAAGTGGGTCTTATGAGATCTGACTTAAGTATAGTTCTTCTTACTGACATTGTGCATAACTAATTCTGAGCTCAGAATTTGTACTATTAATTTTGTGAAAATTATCTGGTTTTGTTAGTAATATCATTTAAAAATCTTTTTTATTCACAGTATTTCTATGTGCTCTTTAAGAATATATTTTATTGTTTCTTTCAGTAAGAATGTATCTATTTGACTATGGAAGTTAAAACAAAATCTTTTTCCTTTGTTGAGCAAAAAAAAAATTTTTTTTAATAGTGTTCTTGTCTGTGTGAAGCGCTTTTGATTTTTACTCAATAAGAGAGTTCAGCTGCTAGATACTAAAGAGGAAATTAAAGTTTTACTCCAGTGTTTTGTTCATGACTTGGTTCAATCGACCACCGAATAAACACACATACTTCCCAAGGCAGGTGCTAGGTCATCTCATATACAATAATGAGAAGTTATTTTAGAATCCCATTAAATTTAAAAATTTGCCTGAGAATGCTCTAAAACATAAAGATGAGGTGGGCTACAAAACATTATCTGTGTGATGAGTTCTTTATCCTTTTGCAGTAAAAGTGTAAGCACTCTGAAAATTATTAAAAACGCTGACACACGGCAGCAAATAAAAACATCCGAAGCAATTCGGGTTTCTGTGGGGTCCTCCACTAAGCCAAAAAACTTTCATCAATGCAGTGGTCTGGGTAGGAACATGTTTTGCTTAAAACCTTTGTGGTTAATACTACGCTTTAATAAAATTCTCCAAAATTATTTCTCCAGAATTAAGTCATCTAAATAAAAGAGGCAAAAGTTGGGTTGCAAGTTGACTATTACATCATTCATTTCTCTATTGTTAGATAAATATTTCTTGACTTCATTTATAGAATGATAGAATTTGCAAATGATAGAATGATACAAAAGTACAAATTTGATAGAATGTACAAATGAATTTTTGCAAGATATAAGTTCAATTCAACTGATGTATTAAACAGCAAATATTCATATCTGAGTGTGTGCATGCAAAAAGAGAGAAGCCTGGATAATTTTTTTTAATTCAGGAAAAAATAAAGGAAGCTAATATTAAAAATATTATCTGAATTATCTCAAATGGATTGAAATTACACTATAGGTGCCACATTTTCTATTTCAATTAGCCTGCAATTGAAAATTGAGAAAGAAAACCAAAAGTGACATTATTTCCCAGGGAGTGATAAACTTTTCTAAATGCCTGAATAGTTCTTATTTGTATAACCAAATGATAAGAGAAAGTCTTAACCATCTCTATTTTGTTTAAGATTAAAAGTCTGACTGTGCAGTTGTTTGGTTAGTGAGAATGGCAGATGGATAGATGGTAGATGGATGGATGGACAGATAGATAGAAAGATAGATAATAGGTCATATTAAAGTAAAACAAAATATCACAAATTAAGTTTCTGGAAACCAATAAATTATATAACATATGCCTTCAAAATAGAAATTTGGGTTTATTTTACCCACTTGTAAGCATTCCATAGTCCTCAATTCAATGGCTCACTCTCAGTGTTTCTTGTCTTCTTGAGGCTGCTCAACTAAAGTGTGAGTTTATTTCTATTGTTTAATCAAGAATAACTAATCTGGGCTTCCCTGGTGGCGCAGTGGTTGAGAGTCCGCCTGCCGATGCAGGGGACGCGGGTTCGTGCCCCGGTCCGGGAGGATCCCACATGCCGCGGAGCGACTGGGCCCGCCACAACAGTGAGAGGCCCGCGTACCGGAAAAAAAAAAAAAAAAGAGAATAACTAATCTGAGGCGCTGGAGGTCTTCTCCCTGCCCCAACTCCCGGCCCTCTAAACACACATACAAATCGTCATAAGAACCAGAACAGGAGCCCCTTTCTCTTGTTTCTCTCTTAGCCTGAAGTGACAACGAAACTCCCACTCACTCACTTTGATCCTTTGCTTTCTCAGTCCTGTGGGCAGAGCAGTTGTTAATCAGATTATAGGAGCCGGGACATCACTGCACTTTATTTCACGGGGAGGCAAGAGATGTCAGGGCTGGAGGTTGTTGCCCTAAAGGAAGAAGCCTCTCAGGCTTCACTCTTGTCTCTTGAGTCTAAAAGGACCAGAAGCTTTATCCCCAGTCTTAGTGGGAGGAACCCCAATTATTCTCCTCGAACTGCTTAAACTGTATGTCTTTTCCATATGGCCTGGAAAATATTCCTTGCATTTCTGGGCAGGCTGAAACATTCCTCCCCGGCTCCTAGCTATTCATGTAGTAGGATACACTGGCAATATCCAGTGCACAGTTTATAACATCATCCACAAAAAGGCCACCATGTATTCTTTGCACAAAATTTCCACAAATGCTAAACAATATGTATTTCTAGTTGGTTCAAGTGTTGCACCTGCATGTACACTGTAATTTTTTAGATCTCTCAAATTCTGTGTGATTACTTTTCATCATAACATCCACTGTGTATCTTGGAATAGATGTTGGGAATATGAGGTGGGGTTTGGTGCTCAGTCCGTAAAACTCACTTGCCTTCCCTTGCAAATTTTCAATCAAGGGTTGTAATCTGTACCATAAGGTCCTGTGCTGGGCTTTCTATTCACCCTCTTCTCAATTAGGAATAGCCCCGTTGCAGAGCAGACCAACGCTGGCATACCCACAGCCTCTGAGAAAAAGAGAATACTACAGAGAGGGCAAGCCAGGTGACCAGATTGTCCCCAAAAGAGCCCTACGTGGCCTGTCTTTTTTCTAAATGAAGATCACAACCACCATTTGCAAAATCAATATTCAAAAAATATACTATAAACATCCAATTGAGATTATTTTATCAAGTCATTGATAGCTAAGATGAAAAAAGAGTTCTCATTTTTAGACAAACCTTCCCTTTCAAAGTGCAGAATGTGTATATAAGCGGGATTTGTATTGTAGAGAATATCATGAGTAATTCAACTTTTGTGAAGGAAAATGCCAACTCATTTTCAATATCAGCAGATTTTTGTGCAGGTTAGAAATATCCCTGAATGGATTATAAAGAAACAAGCTAATTTTTCAGAGACAAATACTTTTTCCGGAATAGAGATGTTGGAAAATCAGAATGCCATCTTTTAGAAGGTGTTTAAATTTCAGTGGAACATTAAAGTTCTTGTTTAAGATATATCCTTATAACAGACACTGTTTTGATATAACTTAGATAACACTATTGTTCAGGCTGTCTAAATAAATAGCATATATAGCAAAAGGATGAAGTTAGGGTACAGAAATATGTAGAAAAGCACAAGCCAATGGGAAGGTGAAAACAGGCATTGAGGGCTTCAAAAATATTTTTTATGAACACAGAAATTTTGGACAGAAACAAATCCACTTTTCTTTCTTAAATATCAGGAGAAAAGGAGTATCTGTTTTATGTTATTTTTCTCTCAACATGTATTTCATACATTCTGTAATGGCTCTGGTATCTGTACATAAATTAAAATAAATTTAAATTAAATGTTTCAAAACACAGGAATAGAGAAGGAACAACAGGGCAATCATTTTTTGAACTTCATTCTGGTTTATATTGTGGTTATTATTTTTCCAGAAAATTACTGACAAGAATCTTAATTCAGAAAATAGTGATAAGCAAATGTGATCACTAAATCAAGTATGCATCAAGATTCTGCTGTGTAGGATACTCTACATGGGCGTGGTGCACTGAAAAGGTGGAAATACAGAATACGTTAAAAGACCAACTGCCTGCAAGTAGCTATCACAGTTTAATTCAGACAAAAAGAAATAAGCGTGAGAAAAATGATGCCTAATTCAAGGAACCCCAAGGATGACACCCAAGACAGATTTGGGTCTCTTCAGGTTTTCAACATGGGAAAATTCATTCCAGATGAATTCTAGAGGACATTTTAGATGTCCTGTTTAGATGGTTGTCTTAGACTTTTACTGCTGCTATAACAGATCACCACAAACAATGGTTTACAGCGACACAAATTCATTAGCTTGTAGTTCTGGAGGTCAGAGGTGCAAAATAGGGAGAGTAACATCTCTGAGCCTTAGTTTCCTCTTCTGCGAAATGCTAACAATAATAGCACCCATTCCAGAAAGTTATTGCAGTATTGTAGGTAAAATCTTTGGCAAGTCAAATAATCAGATTAGCGTAAGGATTTTTTACGTTCGAATATTGAATGACCAATGGGTTCTTTAACATTCCCTTGACATTAAGACTACCTAATTTAATGGAGTTGTGATCACTATTTAATGACATTTGTCCCTGGGTGGTGGTGGGAAGAAACTTAGCTTTAAAATACTCTCGCAATATGAAGGCTATTGAGGAAGTTGCCACTAAAATTAATAATAATCAACCTCTAGGCAAAATAACTTTTAACTACATGAAACGGACTCATGCAAATAATGTATTTTATTTTAAATATTTTTGTCAGGTCTGAATGAAATTTAGTCGAAGGTGTTATCGACCCTGGGGCTAAGATGTGATAAAAGGGGTGAGATAAGACAAATATAGGGGAATTCTGTACATAAAAAGATGGACTCAGCTACCACAAGTCCAGCTGGCTCAATGATAAAACATTCAGTACATAGATTAACTGAAGAATGAAAATCCCCACAGAAGTGGTAGTTCTCATCTGAGCTTGACATTTCAGGTGAAATAGAAGAATTAATATAAACCACCCAAGGCATTTTAAAAGTGGATTCAGTCAAAAGTTACATGACTTTAGGAAATAATTTTGCAATGTGGGTAAGAAGAATCCCAAAGTAGTTTCTGACCCCAGTGTATGAAGTTTGAATTTTGTTTGAAGATGGATATTCATGGCACATATTTAAACTGATGGAAACTCTCCAGAAGAAATAAAACTAGAAATATGTGTTTCCCTATTACCACAGAAGTGAGTTAAGGAACTTCTGCTCTAAACCAAAGCCCTGATAATTCCTTCTTTAGATATGATAATAGTCTATAGAAACAATGCATTAATGTAAGATCTGCATGCATGGGTAGGGGTAGCTTACTCTAAATTTAGGTAAACCACTTGGGTAAATGTGAGTCATTGTATTAGTTACCTACTGCTGCATAACAAATTTTCCTGAAATTTAGTGGCTTAGATCAACAGGTATTTATTATTTCAATTTCTATGGGTCAAAAATCTGGAAACAACTTAGCCAGGTGGTCTCTCAAGTCTGCAATCAAGGTGGTGACTGGAGCTACAGTGGTCTCCAGGCTCAAGTAAAGGAGAATCCACTCTTAGGCTCACTCACATAGTAGTTGGGAGGACTCAGGAGATTTGTTTTTGAGTTCTCTCTCTGGAGCTTCTCAACAGGGCTGCCTCGCTGACTTCCTCCAGAGTGAGCCATCCAATAGACAACAAGAGAGCTTCCGAGGTGGAAGACTCAGTCCTTTATAACCTAATCTCAGAAGTGACTTCCCATCACTTATTCCAATAATATTCCATTATTCCACTTATTCCAGCAAGACAATGTATCCCAGCCCATATTCAGTGAGCAGGGATTACACAAGGGTATGAATACTACAACAGTGGAGAATGCTGGGGATCATCTTAGAGGCTACATAATACAATCACCCCAAAAATCTCTCCTCCTAAATTCACTTTCCTGAGTATACAGACTTTGGTATTTGGTTGTTTTAAAGCTAATATTTTTAAAGATTTATGTTTGTGTCTGTCAAAGATAAACAGTCAGGCACTAGTTAAAATGATAAGGATGGATCTTAATTCAAAATATACTATTGATACATGGAAGAGGGTTCAGAGTGAACTGAAGTCAACTTTGATGTACACAGGTAACTGGATGTTTTAAATGGAGAATGAGGGAGTAGGGAGGGGGTGAGTGGGGAGCTCAGGAGAGTAAGGGAAGTGAAAACCTACAAATGGTCGGTCAGTGTAAATATCAACTAGGCCAACTGTTTCTGCTAGATGGCAGTTGTCAAAGTTAGCATTCTGTCTTCCTACAGAGACTGGGAAACATAGGCCCCACTCTTCCTGGTGACTGCATTTTAAATGAATGGCTTTCAGTTCCTTGAGGACTCCTGAGTTACAGGAGATACACACACATCTCAAGAGGACAGAGGAAGGATTCACAACTTTTAATTAAATGCTCTAAGAAAGGGTGGTCAGAGGCCTATGATCAAGTGTTGGCTAGAGAAAATAGTAGATTATTTTGGCAGCCTTGAGCTTCCTAGGATAGATACTTTAAGGGGGGCTAGGCTCCCCCTAGGGATTCAACCTTGAGCTTTTAGAAACTATGTGTTTGTTTAAGTCTTTCAATGTGGGGATAGAAGGTGGATGAAATCATTTATGTTCAGGGTGTGTCATTTTTAGAGACCAAGGTTGAGGTTTACTCGAGAAGAGGGCTCAGAGGAGCCTGGCTAGAGTTCGGTCAAGGAGAGAAGCTTTGTCACATCCATATAACGAGATTTTAAACCCCTTCATTCTTTAAGGAGACACAATTACCAAACTCATTAACATAAAATCTAACAGTACCTGAATCATAGCGGTGAAAACAAAATCCTTTTATGTTACTCAGCTCTCCCCTGGTGAGTGGAATCCATCAGTTAATTTATCAGTTTCTTGCTCATTCCTGGATTTGCTGATCATGAGCCTCTCTGACTCCTGGTCCCCCAAAGGTAGAATCAGTTCATCTGCCAACTTGGCCAGATGTAGGAGCCAGCTGGATATGCTCACTGTTCTCTGGACCAGGGAGAACCCAGAGCACAGCCTCTCCAAAGCCAGCCAGCCAGGCCCCAACAAACCAGCCAGCAATCTCTGAAAATTTCCAGAGCTAGCCAGCTATGCTAGACATCTGAGTTCCAGAGCCAGGGACCCTTGAGTTACATTCTAAACCCTCAGAGCCAACTATCACTCTAAGATGGAGCTCCCATTTTCCATTCTCAGTCTTCTTCTGATAGTTTTGCAAGATCAGGGCTGGCCAGTTGTAATCAAAAGAAACAGATTTTGTGATGTTCAACCTTTTCTAGCATACTTAGTTCAGTGCATATTCCAAACCAGAAATTTTTTGTTAAGAGCAGTCCAGCAAGATTCTGGATTTTCCAGCACTTAGCTCCATATAACTGAATGAGAACACATGTAGGAAAAAGATCGATCTGTAAAATAGTTGGAGTACCATGTGATAAAATGAAATATAAGTGGCACCTTCATTAGTACTTGTGTTATTTGTTGTTGGTATTTCTGATATTTTTCATAATGTGTTATCTCACAAATAGCTGTCTGATTTTTGTTTTGTTTTGTTTTGAGTTTTTAAATGCTTACAGTAAGCAGTTATTTTGGAAAAATCAAGTTTTTATACAAACTTTTGGACAAAATGATTATGCAATTAGTAATGTTAATGGGGAAGCAACGTGTTAAAGATCACTTGAGACCTGTTTCTACACACCTCTGAGCTTCAGTTTACTCATCTTTGAATTCATATTAATATTACCCTTCTTCCAGGATTGCTGTGAGAGGGAAATGAAATAGCATACATGAAACTCCTAGCATAATATCTGTTATACAGCAAATACAAAATTAATATTTGTTTCTGTTGGAAATTTTATTAATTTTTTAGTTCTAGATGTTTCTTTAGAAGGAATAGAGGGAAAATTTGGATCTTTCATGTCTTAACCTTTTTTTTTTCATGTCTTAATCTTCAAAGGGTTATCCTAAGACATTCATAACTCAGAATATGAATTTAATCCCTTTGAGTAGGTTGTGAGGGGTGAGTTGTTTCTCTTTGTTTCTTTGTTCAGTGGATGATTTGGCCTAAAATTACAGTTTTTAGTTGAGTGTCTCCTACAGAAACTAGCAGGAAAAAAATTCATTTATGCCTTTAATATGATGAGGTTTGATGTCTCTCCTGTGTGTGAGATCTGAAATGCTTATTCTTTCCAATATGCCCTTAATCCATTTTATTCTTCTGTCTCCTGGAACTGACTTGTATTAGCAGAATCTCCAAACACAATGAAGCAAAGAAGAAACTGTTCAATCAATTAAATACGTTGAACACTTACTCCATGCAGGACATCATCTTAAACTGAGTGAGTAATACACTTTGGATAAAAAGAGAGGAGGGGCAAAAATAATTTAGGGAGCTGAGCAGTAGTTCAGAAGAGGAAATGCCAAATACACATTCAGGGACAGAGATTAGACGATTTGGGCTGAAACACATGGTTTATGTATAACAGTAAATGACAACATGCTTCCTCACTTAGCTATCAACTGCTCTCTCTTTAGCCATTCATTGCCAGGCAAGAGCTCTGCCAGGTTTCTCAAATGAATTTTCTACACCATTACACCTATTTCCTCTCCACCTACTTCCCCATTCACGCCCTGTGGTTTGCTTTCTATTTCCAACAACGTGCCAAGTTTGCTCTTGTAAAGGTCACCAACGACTTTATTGCTGTCATATTGGGTGACCTCTTGGTTTTTGTTCTACAGGATCCCTTCAATGTATTTGACACTTTCTCTTAATGGCCTTTTACCTTGGCTTCTATGTCACATTCTTCACAATCTTTTCTCTTGCCTTCTCTCTGCTTTCTGATCATTCCCAGCTATTTTTCCTGGTTTCCTTCTCCAGCAGTATCTGTGCATATTACTTAAGGTCTGTCCCTCAGATATTTTCTCCATATAGTTTTCTGCCTTAGAATGCAGCCAGTCTCCAAGCCTTAACTATACCTTATCAAATATTGCTACTGTGTGGCTCATCCGCACACTGACGTGTTGCATCCTCATTAACCCTTCATGCACTAGCCCCACTATATCTTTCTGACAGCATTTTCACTCACCTGCTGCTCTCAACCTTCTGTCCTATATGTAGTTCTCAACACACATAAAAATATGCTGAATAATTTATGTTCTCTCACAGCACACAGATTTTTTTCCAAGTACTGCCCTCATCCTGTGCAGCTCTTTAACATCTGCTAGTCCTTTAAGATTCAGCTCAGTTTTCTTAATATGTACATATTCTTATATCTCCATTTGAAGTCTAATGCTCCTCTTTCCTCTATGTTAAGAGTTGATTTTGCAGGCTCAACCTCCCCTTTCAGTTTGTGGATACTTTTTTTTTAAAAAGTCATTGTTTGTCTAATTCCTTTGCCTCCAATGCCCAACATAATTTCTGACCCATCATACACAATCAACACCTCATTGTTCAATGAAAGAACAAATAATGCAAGCAAGTCAGTAGCCCAGTCCACCTCTCTCATGAGTTTTCTAGTCTTGTGTGTACAACTCTTTTCTTGCCATGTCCATTTCTACAAATCTCAAGTCTAATGCTTTCAATATTGAAACAGTACCTCACCTCACAACGGTCACCTTCCAACTTAAATGTTACTCTCTGAGTATTTCCCTTTAAGACAGGGATTTTCTCCTCTGATAAGCTGCAAGTTTCCTGAATGTTGGGCTCATTTCCCCCAGCACTCAGTAAGAATTAATCCACATAGGCACACACATTTGATTCACTGTCTAACTAAATGACTGCATAAATAGTAAACAGCAGAACTGGAAATGTAACTTGGGGTCAATTGATAGAGAACTAAAACCAAATGTTTGCTGTGTCTACAAGGCTTTCTTCTTGTCTTTGTCAAAATCTTTCTCCAGTGTCAAATTCCTCCCTCACACATCTCCTCATATTCCACTTAGCAGATGGTACTTAGTAGATGGAGATCTATTACTATAGATTTTTTCAGTGAGTTTTTCCCCACCCTATTCTCCCTCAACAGTAATCTAACTGAGGTCAGAGTCTTATCTTTCTGTTCCTTTTAGAAGGGTACCTTGCCCAGGGTAGGCATTTATGGCTGTTAGGTTGAACTGAGGCACCAAGAGTTGGGGCCCATAGACTCCATCGCAGATGTTAGGCATTCAAGACAAATGACTGGAGACACAGAGAGCTATATATCAACAGAGAAGCCCCCCAAAATGACAGTTTATCCAACAAGTTCTTGCTCTTTTTCAGAAAAGGAGATGGCTTCTGGGATGGTCAAAGTGTCCATTTCTCTCCACAGGAACTCTGCTCCATCACCCACTCTGAAAAAGGGAAGAACCAGATGAAAATCTGGCTTCTGCCAAGAAACCTCAAATTCACTCACATGACTAAACTGTTGAGCAGACATTCAAATTCAAAAGCCCAGGGTAGCTTGCCCTAGCGTTTCCTCTGAGAACATGTATGCTTAATAACAATGTAACAGATGATAAGAGCCCCAATCACAGAGAGAGCTGGTTCAGCCCTCGTTAAGGGTTGATAATTACCAGACTAAACAAATCATTAGAAATATGTTCCCATCTCCAATCTGGATTTTAAAATACTTAAGAGTAGCCTGGAAACCGAGTTTCACTTTAATAAGCACCAGGATAACAGCACCAATGGTTTAGTTACAACTGTCTTTTGTAAGGGTTTTTGGATTTTTTTTTTCTCATTAGAGCAGAAAAAGAAACGGAGGAAACACAGATTTGATTCCTCCTGAAGAGTCTCTTAATTATTTGGAGGAGATAAATAGAATGAAGCCTATGTATCAGCATACGTTAGACACTTAGCAAATTCGTGGACAAAAGTCAGACATCATAGATGAAAAACGATTGGCAATGTTTTAAAATACTTTTTCATTTAAGAAGCAAAGAAAGACATATATTTACTGGGAGAAAAAACTGACCTATTCCTCTTTTTGTTTTTTCTTTTTCAATATCTAAAAATGTATTCATAAAATAGGGAGTACATTTCCTAAATCCGGGTAGTAATAATTTGTAGTTTAGTCTATCCATCAAGGAAATTGGTATTCTCAATTCTCTTAAAAAGTGTTGGTGAGTAAAATTAAATATAAAATGTTTCTAAAACTGGGTGGTATTTTTATCACCAAAGAGATATAAAAGAACTATTTTTTTTCATGAAGAATATTTCACTTTGAGACTTCCATTTTTGCCCTTTCCGTGCAATGTGTTTTTCCTAATGTCATTTTTCCTGGCTGAGAAGCACATTGACAAGAATAGAGGGTGTTTTTTTTTTTTTTTTTTTTTTTTTTTAAGTGGAGGTGGGAAGACCATGAGTGTTATGTCACCAGTGAAATCAAATGGAAGAAAAATACTAATTCCACATTTCATCCTGAAGAGAGAATGGAAATTTAAAGACCATTTTCACTAACTTTCCCTTTGTGCTCACAGTTAAACAAGGATTTCTGTGTTTGATTAACCTAGTATTCATCCAACTAAGAAATAGTTCCTTCATAGAAAATAAGGCCTATTCCAACACAAAATGAAGCAGTGTGCATTCTTTATCTTTTGCCATGCTGGAGCTCATGAAAACTTTCAATGCTGATGGATTGAACTGCTGATTCTTTTCCCTGAGGACCATTAGAATAAAGTAACCATCCATCATGCTAACTAATATAGATTCTTCCAAATTTCCAGGATTTTTATTATTTATTTTCCAGCTTTATTGAAATATGATTGACAAAGAAAACTTGTGTATATTTAAGGTGTAAAACGTAATTTATTTGTCTTCTGTGGGTTTTTTTTTTTTAGTTTTTAAATTTTATTTTTATTTAAAATTTTGGTCATAAACGGTTTCTATTAAACTTTTAAACAATATTTAACTTAGGAAGTGAAAAGTCTTCTGTTTTCCCTATACTATATAGTTGGTTATTATACATTCACCACGTGTTAGCATTTTTCTTTTGTTTTCCTTTTTTTTAACATATTTATTGGAGTACAACTGCTTTACAATGGTGTGTTAGTTTCTGCTGTATAACAAAGTGAATCAGCTATACGTATACATATATCTACATATCCCCTCCCTCTTGCATCTCCCTCCAACCCTCCCTATCCCATCCCTCTAGGTGGACACAAAGCACCGAGCTGATTTCCCTGTGCTATGTGGCTGTTTCCCACTAGCTATCGATTTTACGTTTGGTAGTGTATATAAGTCCATGCCACTCCCCCATGTTGTCCCAGATTACCCTTCCCGCCCCCCGTGTCCTCAAGTCCATTCTCTACGTCTGTGTCTCTCTTCCTGTCCTGCCCCTAGGTTCCTCAGAACCTTTTTTTTTTTTTTAGATTCCATATATATGTGTTAGCATATGGCATTTATTTTTCTCATTATGACTTACTTCACTTTGTATGACAGACTCTAGGTCCATCCACCTCACTACAAATAACTGACTTTCGTTTCCTTTATGGCTGAGTAAAATTCCATGGTATATATGTGCCACATCTTTATCCATTCATCTGTCAATGGACACTTAGGTTGCTTCCATGTCTTGGCTATTGTAAATAGTGCTGCAGTGAACCTTGTGGTACATGACTCTTTTTGAATTATGATTTTCTCAGGGTATATGCCCAGTAGTGGGATTGCTGGGTCATATGGTAGTTCTATTTTTAGTTTTTTGAGGAAACTCCATACTATCCTCCCTAATGGCTGCATCAATTTACATTCCCACCAACAGTGAAAGAGGGTTCCCTTTTCTCCACACCCTCTCCAGCATTTATTGTTGGCAGATATTTTGATGATGGCCATTCTGACCAGTGTTAGCTGATACCCCATAGTAGTTTTGATTTGCATTTTTCTAATGATTAGTGATGGTGAGCATCCTTTCATGTGTTTGTTGGCAATCTGTATATCTTCTTTAGAGAAATGTCTACTTAGGTTTTCTGCCCATTTTTGGATTGGGTTGTTTGTGTTTTTGATACTGACCTGCATGAGCTGCTTGTAAATGTTGGAGATTAATGCTTTGTCAGTTGCTTCATTTACAAATATTTCCTCCCATTCCGAGGGTTGCCTTTCCATCTTTTTTATGGTTTCCTTTGCTGTGAAAAAGCTTTTAAGTTTCATTAGGTCCCATTTGTTTATTTTTGTTTTTATTTCCATTTCTCTAGGAGGTGGGTCAAAAAGGATCTTGCTGTGATTTATGTCACAGAGTGTTTGCCTGTGATTTCCTCTAAGAGTTTTACAGTGTCTGGCCTTACATTTAGGTCTTTAATGCATTTTGAGATTATTTTTGTGTATGCTATTAGGGAGTGTTCTAATTTCATTCTTTTACAGGTAGCTGTCCAGCTTTCCCAGTGCCACTTATGAAGAGGCTGTCTTTTCCCCATTGTATATTCTTGCCTCCTTTATCAAAGATAATGTGACCATATGTGTGTAGGTTTATCTCTGGGCTTTCTATCCTGTTCCATTGATCTATATTTCTGTTTTTGTGCCACTACCATACTGTCTTGATTACTGTAGCTTTGTAGTATAGTCTGAAGTCCAGGACCCTGATTCCTCCAGCTCCATTTTCCTTTCTCAAGATTGTTTTGGCTATTTGTGGTCTTTTGTGTTTTCATACAAATTGTGAAATTTTTTGTTCTAGTTCTGTGAAAAATGCCATTGGTAGTTTGTTGGGGTTGCATTGAATCTGTAGATTGCTTTGGGTAATATAGTCCTTTTCACAATGTTGATACTTCCAATCCAAGACCATGATACATCTCTCCATCTGTTTGTATCATCTTTAGTTTCTTTCATCAGTGTCTTATAATTTTCTGCATACAGGTCTTTTGTCTCCTTAGGTAGGTTTATTCCTAGGTATTTTACTCTTTTTGTTGCAGTGGCAAATGGGATTATTTCCTTAATTTCACTTTCAGATTCTTCATCATTAGTGTATAGGAATGCAAGAGATTTGTGTGCATTAATTTTATATCCTGTTAGTTTACCAAATTCATCGATTAGCTCTATTAGCTTTTTGGTAGCATCTTTAGGATTCTCTCTGTATAGTATCATGTCAATTGCAAACAGTGACAATTTTACTACTTCTTTTCCTATTTGGATACCTTTTATTTCTTTTTCTTCTCTGATTGTTGTGGCTAAAACTTCCAAAACTATGTTGAATAGTAGTGGTGAGAGTGGGCAACCTTGTCTTGTTCCTGATCTTAGTGGAAACGGTTTCAGTTTTTCACCATTGAGAATGATGTTGGCTGTAGATTTGTCATATATGGTCTTTATTATGTTGAGGTAAGTGTCCTCTATGCCTACCTTCTGGAGGGTTTTTATCACAAATGGGTGTTGAATTTTGTCGAAAGCTTTTTCTGCATCTATTGAGAAGATCATATGGTTTTTCTCCTTCAATTCGTTAATATGGTTTATCACATTGATTGATTTGCATATATTGAAGAATCCTTGCATTCCTGGGATAAACCCCACTTGATGATGGTGTATGATCCTTTTAATGTGCTGTTGGATTCTGTTTGCTTGGATTTTGTTGAGGAATTTTACATCAGTGTTCATCAGTGATATTGGCCTGTAGTTTGTTTTTTTGAGACATCTTTGTCTGGTTTTGGTATCAAAGTGATGGTGGCCTTGTAGAATGAGTTTGGGAGTGTTCCTCCCTCTGCTATATTTTGGAAGAATTTGAGAAGAATAGGTGTTAACTCTTCTCTAAATATTTGGTAGAATTCACCTGTGAAGCGGTCTGGTTTGTCTGGTCTATTGTTTGTTGGAAGATTTTTAATCACAGCTTCAGTTTCAGTTGTTGTGATTGGTCTATTTATATTTTCTATTTCTTCCTGCTTCAGTCTCATAAGGTTGTGATTTCAAAGAGTTTGTCCATTTCATCCAGATTGTCCATTTTATTGGCATGTAGTTGATTGTAGTAATCTCTAATGTTCCTTTGTATTTCTGCGGTGTCCGTTGTTCCTTCTCCTTTTTCATTTCTAATTCTATTGATTTGAATCTTCTCCTTTTTCTTGATGAGTCTGGCTAATGGTTTATCAGTTTTGTTTATCTTCTCTTAGTAGTATGTTGTTTAGCCTTGTTTATTTAGTAGTATATTGTTTAGTGTTTGTATTTTTTACAGATTTTTTACTGTAATTGATATCTAGCCTCATAGCTTTGTGATTGGAAAAGATACTTGATACAATTTCAATTTTCTTAAATTTACCAAGGTTTGATTTGTGACCCAGGATATGGTCTATTCTGGAGAACGTTCCATGAGCAGTTGAGAAGAAACTGTTTTCTGTTGTTTTGGGATGGAATGTCCTATAAATATCAATTAAGTCCATCTTGCTTAATGTATCATTTAAAGCTGTGTTTCCTTATTTATTTTCATTTTGGATGATCTGTCCATTGGTGTAAGTGTGGTGTTTAAGTCCCCTACTATTATTGTGTTACTGTCGATTTCC
>NC_041214.2:145365877-145411704 GCF_002837175.3 Physeter macrocephalus
TAGTGGTGAGAGTGGGCAACCTTGTCTTGTTCCTGATCTTAGTGGAAACGGTTTCAGTTTTTCACCATTGAGAATGATGTTGGCTGTAGATTTGTCATATATGGTCTTTATTATGTTGAGGTAAGTGTCCTCTATGCCTACCTTCTGGAGGGTTTTTATCACAAATGGGTGTTGAATTTTGTCGAAAGCTTTTTCTGCATCTATTGAGAAGATCATATGGTTTTTCTCCTTCAATTCGTTAATATGGTTTATCACATTGATTGATTTGCATATATTGAAGAATCCTTGCATTCCTGGGATAAACCCCACTTGATGATGGTGTATGATCCTTTTAATGTGCTGTTGGATTCTGTTTGCTTGGATTTTGTTGAGGAATTTTACATCAGTGTTCATCAGTGATATTGGCCTGTAGTTTGTTTTTTTGAGACATCTTTGTCTGGTTTTGGTATCAAAGTGATGGTGGCCTTGTAGAATGAGTTTGGGAGTGTTCCTCCCTCTGCTATATTTTGGAAGAATTTGAGAAGAATAGGTGTTAACTCTTCTCTAAATATTTGGTAGAATTCACCTGTGAAGCGGTCTGGTTTGTCTGGTCTATTGTTTGTTGGAAGATTTTTAATCACAGCTTCAGTTTCAGTTGTTGTGATTGGTCTATTTATATTTTCTATTTCTTCCTGCTTCAGTCTCATAAGGTTGTGATTTCAAAGAGTTTGTCCATTTCATCCAGATTGTCCATTTTATTGGCATGTAGTTGATTGTAGTAATCTCTAATGTTCCTTTGTATTTCTGCGGTGTCCGTTGTTCCTTCTCCTTTTTCATTTCTAATTCTATTGATTTGAATCTTCTCCTTTTTCTTGATGAGTCTGGCTAATGGTTTATCAGTTTTGTTTATCTTCTCAAAGAACCAGCTTTTAGTTTTATTTATCTCTGCTATCATTTCCTTCAATTCTTTTTCATTAATTTCTGATCTGATCTTTATAATTTCTTTCCTTCTGCTAACCTTGGATTACTTTACTTTTTTCTTCTTTCTCTAACTGCTTTAGATGTAAGATTAGGTTGTTTATTTGAGGTGTTTCTTGTTTCTTGAGGTAGGATTGTATTGCTATAAACTTCTCTCTTAGAACAGTTTTCTCTGCCTTCCACAATCTTGTGTCATCATGTTTTCATTGTCATTTGTTTCTAGGTATTTTTTGATTTCCTCTTTGATTTCTTCAATGATCTCTTGGTTATTTAGTAGTATGTTGTTTAGCCTTGTTTATTTAGTAGTATATTGTTTAGTGTTTGTATTTTTTACAGATTTTTTACTGTAATTGATATCTAGCCTCATAGCTTTGTGATTGGAAAAGATACTTGATACAATTTCAATTTTCTTAAATTTACCAAGGTTTGATTTGTGACCCAGGATATGGTCTATTCTGGAGAACGTTCCATGAGCAGTTGAGAAGAAACTGTTTTCTGTTGTTTTGGGATGGAATGTCCTATAAATATCAATTAAGTCCATCTTGCTTAATGTATCATTTAAAGCTGTGTTTCCTTATTTATTTTCATTTTGGATGATCTGTCCATTGGTGTAAGTGTGGTGTTTAAGTCCCCTACTATTATTGTGTTACTGTCGATTTCCCCTTTTATGGCTGTTAGCATTTGGCTTATGTCTTGAGGTGCTCCTATATTGGGTGCATAAATATTTACAATTGTTATATCTTCTTCTTGGATTGATCCTTTGATCATTACGTAGTGTCCTTGTTTGTCTCTTGTAATAGTCTTTATTTTAAAGTCTATTTTGTCTGATATGAGAATTGCTACTTCAGCTTCCTTTTGATTTCCAATTGCAAGGAATAACTTTTTCCATCCCCTCACCTTCAGTCTGTATGTGTCTCTAGGTCTGAAGTGGGCCTCTTGTAGACAGAATATATATACGGGTCTTGTTTTTGTATCCATTCAGCGAGTCTGTGTCTTTTGGTTGGAGCATTTAATCCATTTATATTTAAGGTAATTATTGATATGTATGTTCCTATGACCATTTTCTTAATTGTTTCGGGTCTGTTTTTTAGGTCTTTTCCTTCTCTTGTGTTTCCTGCCTAGAGAATTTCCTTAAGCATTTGTTGTAAATTGGTTTGATGGTGCTGAATTCTCTTAGCTTTTGCTTGTCTGCAAAGATTTTAACTTCTCCGTGGAATCTGAATGAGATCCTTGCTGGGTAGAGTAATCTTGGTTGTCGGTTTTTCCCTTTCATCACTTTAAATATGTCCTGCCACTCCCTTCTGGCTTGCAGAGTTTCCTCTGAAAGATCAGCTGTTAACCTTATGGGGATTCCCATAAGGTATGTTATTTGGTTTTTTGCCCTTGTTGCTTTTAATATTTTTTCTTTGTATTTAAGTTTTGATACTTTGATTAATATGTGTCCTGGCGTGTTTCTCCTTGTATTTATCCTGGATGGGACTCTGTGCTTCCTGGACTTGATCTACTATTTCCTTGCCAATATTAAGGAATGTTTTAACTATAATCTCTTCAAATATTTTCTCAGACTCTTTCTTTTCCTCTTCTTCTTCTGGGACCCCTATAATTTGAATGTTGGTGTGTTTAATGTTGTCCCAGAGTTCTCTGAGACTGTCCTCAATTCTTTTCATTCTTTTTTCCTTATTCTGCTCTGTGGTAGATATTTCCACTATTTTATCTTCCAGGACACTATCTGTTTTTCTGCCTCAGTTATCCTGCTGTTGATTCCTTCTAGAGAATTTTTAATTTTATTTATTTTGTTGTTCATCATTGTTTGCTTGCTCTTTAGTTCTTCTAGTTCTTTGTTAAATATTTCTTTTATTTTCTCCATTCTATTTCTAAGATTTGGATCATCTTTACTATCATTACTCTGAATTGTTTTTCAGGTAGATTGCCTATTTCCTCTTCATTTGTTTGGTCTGGTGGGGTTTTACCTTGCTCCTTCATCTGCTGTGTGTTTCTGTGTCTTCTCCTTGCTTAACTTACTGCATTTGTGATCTCCTTTTCACAGGCTGCAGGTTCGTAGTTCTGTGAACTTATTATGATTTTAGGCGGCCTCTCTGCTAATCGATGGGGTTGTGTTCCTGTCTGGCTATTTGTTTGGCATAGGGTGTCCAGCATTGGAGCTTGCTGGTCGTTGAGTGGATCTGGGTCTTAGAGTTGTGATGGAGATCTCTGGGAGAGCTCACACTGATTGATATTACATGGGACCGGGAGGTGTCTGTGGTCCAGTGCCCTGAACTTGGCTCTCCCACCTCAGAGGCTCTGGCCTGACACCCGCCTGGAGCACCAAGACCCTGTCAGCCACACAGCTTTGTTTTAACCCTGCAATACCAGTGGCTTAGATCACTGAATTCAGGCTCTTTCAGATGTAAAGGGGATTACGTGGTGCTGCTCCAGCCCTTCATGAGCCCTGCACTGCTGCCTGGTGCGTGGGTTTCTTTCCTCCTCCGCTGCTTTCCCAGGTGTCCAATGTGATGTCTTGATATATGTATACATTGTGGAATAATTTCCACAATCAAGCTCATTACCATATCCATCACCTCACATAGTTATCATTTTTTGTGTGTGGTGGGAACACTTAAGATTTACTGTCTTAGCAAATTTCAAGTATACAATAGCAAATTTCAAGTATACAATATATTGTTATAACTGTAGTCACTAGGCTATATATTAGATCTCCAGAAGTTATCCTGCTCATATTTCCAATACTGGTCTAATAGGACCAGAATTTCTGGATCTTTTTAATATGCTTCATTAGGTGTTATGTCTGTTTTGCACTATTTGCACTATTCCTATTTTACACTAAAAGTTAATTTTGAGTGGTATAGGTTGTAAAACTCCATGTGTGAATGTTTGTGTCCTTTGCAGTTATCAAATATTAGCTGAAATATGCAGTGATAACATTTGTGGAATTTCTTAGATGCACCATCATGAGTGAAGATAACTGCACAAGACATGAAAATAAAGTACAAGTTGATATGTAAAGAAATTGTCAAACTACTTGACACATAAAACTATTCAATAAATATTAGATATTTTTATAATTTCTCAGTGCATCCATTTTCAACATCTTTGATCTCAATGTTTCCATAATCTGATTTATCTACATATTCATCTCCAGTTGCCAAATAACATTCCAAAACTCAGACAGCATGTCAGTCCCACAATGCCTATCTTCTGCTTGTGTTTTTCCTCAATAAGATTTTTTTTGTGTTCACTGCCAATTGATATCAATATATTATCAGTGTTAGAATTAATAATAATCTATGAAACACTTCCACCAGCTGAGAGAAGAGAGTTACACAAGATTTTACCAGTTTTTGATGGCATCATTTCTTCTCTCCCAGAAGATGTAGGCCTTGATTTAAATAAATCTCCCTTAATTAGCTTCAATGACTTTTTGTTCTGATCATATTTATTTACATGTGTTAAAGAAGCACCCACTGTCAATGATACACAGTAGGCAATAAATGATCCAGAAAATATTTTATCCCCTTAATAATCACTTGCAACTCTTAGCAACATTGGCCATGAAATAAACTCCCATCCCACATATACAGGGGCTGAAAGAATTCAGGATGGACCTGATGGAAATTTCATCCAAAACCTACAAGGAATATGATACACTCAACCTCTTCAATTTCCTTTTGCTTTGGTTTACATGGGAACCTATGTTTGTAATGGAGTTTTCTGTTAACCAGCTGCAACTCCCTTGTTTCTGTTTTCCCAATGCCACATAACTCTTTTTCCTAACATTTATCCAAGTAATGTTTCATTCTTTAATATGATTTTTAATTGATTTCAGTCTTCCCCCACTAGATTTCAAGTACCATGAAGGTAAGGGCAATGTTTTCTTGTTGTTATTGTTATTGTTGATTGTTTTGCTTTTGATTTGCTTGTTAGTTTTGCTCACATTGTATCTCCATTATATCTAACAATGCCCTAGAACATGATAGGTGTGATTAAGTTTTCATGCTCTCTTAGCATTCTTGAGATGACATTCTATCATGATATTCATTTGACCTCCTTCTTTCCTTTCCCTGATCCTCATACCTTACATTAGAAATGGTTTTGTTGAGTTTAACATATTTCTACAAACTGGATTTATCAGCACACCCACTCACACACAATAGCCACCCACAGAAGTATGACCACCACAGTCCTTGTTTTTCTGATAAAGAAAAATTGTAGCTTCTAATTCTTCCCCTACACTATGGTTTGAATCCCCCTTATGTGTTAGTCTTTCCTCCCTGCACCAGCCTTGCACTACGGAAGAAATGATGTGGGAGAAATCACTCTTTGACCTTCTACACAACAAAATTTTCTGAGTTGTTTTCTTTTTCCCCTTCCTCCCAAAGAAGTTCCTGCTATCTCTAAAATATTACAAATGACTCCACCAGTTTTCCTCTCACCTAGTTGTGTTTCTGGCCAAAGCTGAGGAAACAGAGATGAAGGCTCATGGACCTTCAAGTCGCTTAAAGTAGAATGGAGAGCACACATGTGAAAAACAATTACAATGTGATGAGATCATTGCTATTATGGAGTTACGTGTGGAGTACTGTGTGATCCTAGGAGGAGACACACCAGATCTGCCATAAGAACTGAGGGGAAAAGTCACTGGAAAAAAAACTTTAAAAAATGGCAACTTGAGTGAGTGTGCATTTGCTGGGCAGAGGAGAAAGGATGTTCTGGGCAGAGAAAGAAGCATCTAAGCGACAGAGAGGAAAGAGAGCTTCTACTCAGCTAACATGAGTACTTCAGTAATGTGGATTTGTGTGTGCCCACGTGTGTGAAGGAGTTTTAGTGGAAGTGTTAAGGGATTACATTGAAAGATGCATGTACACAGGTTAATGAAGTTCAACTGAATAAGTTTTACTCTATCCTGTGGGTAATCTGACACAAAGTGGAGAACTGACCAGTGAAGAATGGGACTAATAGCAGAGAGAAATATACAAGAGTTGAGGCAAGAGATGACACGAGTTGATGAGTTGATACTATGACAGAGTTGGTAGGAAAGAAGACAATTATGAAGCATGTTTACAGGATGTGATGATGGATTGAATAGATGCTGGATGTAAGGTAGAGGGGGGCTAGTGAGGGTAATGTCTAGTATCACAAAAAGATGGTAGAACGGTAAGTTTCAGGTGAGAAGATTAGTTTAGTAATGGGACAACTGGTGGAGATATCCAGCTAGGAAAAAAATGTTTTTCTTCGGAACTCAACTGAGGGAGCTGGTTAGAGAAAGAAATTTGAGAGTTATGAGCAACTGAATGTAAACAAGAGTATGGAAGGGGATAAAATTACCCTTGTGGAATAACATGAAAAGAGGACTAAGAACAAAGGGCTGGCAAATCCTAACATTTAAGGTATGGACAAATGAAAATAAAGCTCCAAAGAACACTGAGAAGACGAGAGAAGTAGGAAATAATTCATGTAAAAATAAAAGTTGGAGAAGGAAGTGGTAAACAAGACTAATGTCATAAAGAAGGTCAGGGAAGAAGAGAAACAAAATTTCCCATCGAATATAACACCTAGTAGGGCATTGATGAGGGTTTCTAGAAAGATGTCAGCAGAATGGTGGGTGTGAGGCCAAAGTACAATAGTGAATAATGTTAGTAGAAGAGAAGGAATAGAGATATCTGGACAGTAGCTAGATGGGGAAACTGAGTCTAGGAACCATTTCCTCTAGAAGATGAAAAAAGAAATCTCTATCAAAACTAAAGACTACATCAATAGGGAATAAGAAGTAGAAGATAAAGAAAATAAGGCATCATTTTTGGAACAAGTTCCCCGAGACGGTGCCAAGAAATATGAGGTAGAACACCAAAGGGTGGTATTAACAGGGATAGTGATAAAACGTCTTTGCTAAGATAGTGTTCACAAAGGGGCAAGTGCAGTTGAGTGTGAGGAAGAGGAGCGATTAAGTTAAAGTCAATCAAGCCTTTATTTTCTGGTGAAAGCAGAAACAGAGATGGCGGGGAACTGGGATTGGTGAAGGCTTGGAATAACTATTCAGGAAGTTGGAGAGGGAAACAACCAGGGCTCGGAAGAGGGGTTGTTTTGAGTTCACATCTCCTGACACCAGATGACCCTGATGCCATGTGATGAGTCCGGCTTTAAGAGGGATGAACTGCAGACTGCTTTGGGGCCAGAGGAAGAGAGGGGCTGGCTCCATCTGTGAAGGAGGGAGTGAATAGGAAAATTTTCACAGAGGGTGAACCTGAGAAGGTAAGGAGTGGGCAGCAAGAAAGAGCACAGGAATAGGATGTTCTAAGGCATTTTTGAAAGTGCCTTATTCCTTCCATCTTTCCATTTGCCACAGTTATGTGACTCTCCTTATCAAGGCTCAGCTTTTTATTGATGTCACGCTAGAGAGCAAATCATGTAATTCTTGCTTCCAGGAAATACTTCTTCTGGGAAAGTATGAAAGGCATCTCTGTGCTCTCTAAGCTGCCCTGGCCCGACCACAGGCTGGCTCTGTCCAAAATCAAGAAGATTTTCAGATGTTTCTCTGAGTCAGGGAGGTATGTATTATGAATCTCCAATCATTTGTTTATCTAATAAAATACACATACTGTCCTTACAGTATGTCCAACTCTTCTGAGTCTTTGTAAATATTAATTCAGTCCTCAGAAAAACCCTCATTATCCTCATTTTACAGATGGGGAGGCTAAAGCCTTAAAAAGTGAGGTCTGATTATAGTTTCAAAGCCAGAAGAAGGACTTGAACCTGGGCACTCCATCTCCAGAGTCTGCGTTCTTCCCCAGTATGCCAAGCTGTCTTATAATAGGAAATATGCTTAAGAAATCATAGAATTCTATGGGGGAAATTTTCTAGATAATCCAATTCCTTCATAATATATTAGAAACATTTAAGTAGGGTTAGCAACACAGAATTTCAATTTTGTTGTCTTCCTTAAAGACTATATACTGGGGAGGTATGCAGTGTAAAAGTGACTTTTTTATGTTAGAGAATGTTTTCTCCTTCCCCTTGAAATATCACCTTCATCTTTGATTTCACAGTGTGTTGTAAGCCACTCGTGGGCTCCCTGGATGCCAGCCCTGTTTTGACTCCATTTCCAGAGCAGGTGTCTCTACAGTCTATCATAGTGATCTCCATTTTGGGAGACTTTTTGAATTAATAGAATATAGACTATTATTAACCAGTTTTCAACTTGGCAAAGCCGCACACATATCAAGCCTGCTTGGATATACATGTCTGTCTCTAATAAATTTGATTTTCCTTATTTTTAGCCAGTTACACATCTGCATATGTATTATTAATTGTCATGGATCTGATATTTCTATTGTCATATATATGTATATATATGAGTGTGTGTGGGGGGGGTGTATTTGTGCCTGGAAATGATTATCTCCTGTTTAAAATTCAAACACATTGTTTCTTTAGCTAATAGCCTACTCTGTCTTCAACAGAGATGTTTATTTGTTTTTTTTTAAACAGATTGTGGGATTTGGGGAGTTTGATATTTCGAACATTGAGCCAAATTCTAACTACATTTTTTTTTTTTTAAAAAATGGGAACCCCTTCGATCAAAAGAGAAAGTATCCTGTTAACATGAAGCCTTTGGATTGGTAGTCTAAACAGAAGGATAACGTGTGAATTTGCTAATTATTTCCTGCTTCTGAGTTAGCTAGACTTTTGCCTTCAGCTATGAAGAGGCACACAGCTCACAGAATGCTGTCTCCTAGTAACCAACAAGAAAGAAATGAGTTTATAGCACAAATCAAATTTTAGAATAGTGCCAAAAGGAGAATGAGAAAGGAAGTTTTATAATGGAGAAATTAAAGTTTCATTAAGAAGACACTTTGACTTGGCATATAATTGAGGTAATGCTTTCCACTATGGTACTGGAAAAATGAAAAGGAATAATTTTAAAATTTTCAATGAAAATCAAATAGCAAAAAACAAAACTCCAGACACAAAAACTTTCTTAGTTTCCCCGTTGTGGGAGAGAGACCAGCCTGCCTGAAGGATAATGCACAAAAGTAACTTTAAGTACTAGTTCTAAGTCTGAACTTTAATAGCAGGTCTGTTTCTTATGCTCTTGATAACATCTTCAGGACAGATCCATGACCTAGAATATAGGTGAGAACCTCATTAGTAATGAATAATAGATTACATGAGTGCAGTAACTTACTTAGCAAAATCATTACTTAGTAACTTACTTAGCAAAATCATTTATTCATTCAATTAAAAAATAGTTGTTGACCATCCACTATGTGCCTACCACTGTGTTAGGTAATAGAGCAACACAATCTTTACTCCCACTGTGTTTCCACACTACCGAGGAACACAGATAATGACTTGTAATGTCAAATGTGAATACATGTATTACAGAAGGATGAGTGCAAATTGCCATGGTGACAAATTCTAAAGGGGACTTTGTGTGAGGGCTAACAGATGCTGTGTGTTTGTAAAAGATGGTCCCAAGAAAAAAATAATGTTAGTGTGCTAAAAAGCTCGATACCAACCTAATTTAAGCCATAAATTTCAGCATTCAATACATGCTGTATTCCTATTCCACTAAACATAGTTCTTAACTCTGATTACATATTAGAAACACTTGAAGAACTTGAAAAGCACACTAGCACCTTAGCTCAAGCCCACAGATATTCTGATTTAAGTGGTCTGCAGGGGATCCCAGGCAGGAGTACTTTTAAAAAACTTCTCAAGTGATCCTACCACACAGCCACGATTGAGAAGCACCACTCCAGACCCTAAGGGTAGAGACACCTGTAGTGCTTGTACTAATGCCCCATGTCGGTCCCTTTAAGCTGCACTGATTTTGTGTACAATATATTTTTGTAAATTAAACTGAATTGACTTGAAATGTCCTAGAAATGCATCATAAACCACTTTTTCAGTAAAGAAAATCTTACTATTGTCTGTCCTTTCTCCACTGCTATGATAGCAACGTAAACATGATGAAGGCATCCATACCAATCTGGTTAATCATTTGCCTGCTCTCAGGGGTGGCGGGGGTGGAGAGGACAAGAAAGATTACAAGCTTATCATTAAATAACTACAAGGAATTTGGATTAAGAAATATTCAAATTCACCCATGACCTATCTATTCACTCAATTTTCTTTGCTCATGCCATTTCTTCCCATCGATCAACAGTGAGCCAAACTTGCCCAGCATCACCAGAAAGTGCACTGACTCAGACATGACAATACTTTTCACCCAGCCAATCCTACCAGCACTTCGTGCCAGCCAGAAAGACGAAACATCCAGTCAGCTGAACTCTCTGAATGGCTGACCCGACTGAACTGTCCAAATAATTTGGCCAGGAAGAGACAGGCTTCCCCCCAAAACACAAATTCCCATGGAAACCAAACCAGAAGACAAAGAATATTCAATTTATTTTAGGGCCAGTGATCCTCATTAGACCTTCCTTGAGTTAGTCTGGGTTCTTGGTGTCCAAGCCAGTGCTTTTCTCCATGGCTGGCTATTGCTTTGAGCCATCACTTAAGTGGAGCTCAGACAGCACTGGCCTTGAACAGGATCCAAGGAGTTTTCCATGGAGAACTTATGTCTATAGAACTGTCTGCTCACCCAGACTTTATAAACCCTTTGACTATCCAGACAGGAAAAAACACAACACTGCACTGCTATTATTATTATATTCATTGAGTATTATTCTATTCTTTTTTTTAAAAAAAGTACAGCTGCATCTTTCTCTCACCACAATATACCTGGAACTTGAAATTTTGTATCTGCTTTTTAAGGCTATTTTAAAGACATCAGTGATTTATATCTTAAATAGTCAAATATAAATTAACCCTTATTGTATATTGTTAGGAAAAAATATATTTTACTGTGAAAATTTACTCTCTAACTTAACGGATTATAAATTGGGATTTGGGCATACCAGTCTTTCATTATTTAGTGAAGATGGAAGTGGAGGTATAACTTTAAAGAAATACTACTGAGTACTATTAAAAGTGAAATAGATCTTTATATTCCAAACATTCACTTCTTTATTTGCTTACCTAATGCCTTAGGAGGAATTCTGTGCAGAACAGAGAAACTACCCTAAGTGTTTTAAACTGGGACAGATTTAAAGTAGGGAATCTGGTGCTTACAAATTTGTCAGAAAGGCTCAAGAAACAGCTTCTAGGGCTTGGCATTCTGGAATGACTTCAAGAACAATCAAAATGAACCCACTAGGGCTTCCCTGGTGGCACAGTGGTTGAGAGTCCGCCTGCCGATGCAGGGGACACAGGTTTGTGCCCCGGTCCGGGAAGATCCCACGTGCCGCGGAGCGGCTGGGCCCGTGAGCCATGGCCGCTGAGCCTGCGCGTCCGGAGCCTGTGCTCCTCAACGGGAGAGGCCACAACAGTGAGAGGCCCGCGTACCGCAAAAAAAAAAAAATGAACCCACTAAAGCTGCCACTGGAGCTGCGCTGGAAGGAGGAAGCACAAATGACATTGCTCCAGTGGCTTCTCCACAGCCAAGAATGGGGAATGGCTATCGGCAGCTGTGATTCCAAGATTAGAAGGCATGATCACTATGCCACCATCTTTGGGACTTCCCTGGAGATCCAGTGGTTAAGACTCCACACTTCCACTGCAGGGGACACAGGTTCGGTCCCTGATCGGGGAACTAAGATCCCACATGCTGCATGGCGAGGCCAAAAAAAAAAAAAAGCCGCTATCTCTGTCTCTGCTTCAGGGCACACTGGGAGCTGCAGAATGGACAGTGGAAAACTGAAATTAAATGACTTCCTGGGCTTTCCTGGTGGCGCAGTGGTTGAGAATCTGCCTGCCGATGCAGGGGACACGGGTTCATGCCCCGGTCCAGGAATAATATCCCACATGCCACGGAGCGGCTGGGCCCGTGAGACATGGCCACTGAGCCTGCGCGTCCGGAGCCTGTGCTCCGCAACGGGAGAGGCCACAACAGTGAGAGGCCCGTGTACCACAAAAAAAAAAAAAAAAAAAAGACTTCCTATTTCTGTGAGTTTGCTGGCTAGCAGCAATAGCTACAAGCTTCAGGAGAATGGCTTCTGCCTTACATACACCTTCCAAATCTCAAGGGAGTCAGGCAGTTTGGTGAATCTGCATTGCTTCCAAACCCCAGCTGCAAGGAGGTCTGGGAAATACAGTTAATAGCTTTCCAACCTCTTCAACCAGAGGAAGGGTAGACATTATGTATATATACAACAATATAAACAACATAGAATAGGTAGGATCCATTACTTTGTTTACACATTGAAACTGGATATAGGTAGCAGATTACAAATTCTGATGACCAGATTACAAATTCTGATGACCCAGAGTTCCCTTGCTTTATTTTTTCGAGGAAAATCAAGGGCTTTTCCTGCACTATTTCAATCCTATATACCATGTATTCAGACTATGAATTCAAGTTCAAATAATAGTTAAAAAGAAGACACCCTAGAATAGTACTCCCAGGTGTCCAATTACTTAACTTTTCTACTACTGGGTTTGACTTAGATATCTAATTTTTGTTGTTACAATGCGTAAACTCAGTCTCTAGAAGCTCATTGTTCTATAGGACAACCAGAAATTCACACTCAGGGAACATAAGATGAAGTTGCCTTTTAACATGTCTGTTTTTCTGAATGCATTTCACTCATAATAATAATAACTGATACCTCAAAGCAAATAAAGTATTTTATGATGTGGCTTAGTGGTTTGATTTATGCCTCTTCAGGAAGTCAGTAGACCACAACACAAGCCTGTAAAAGAATTAGCCTCTGTTTCTGATTAAACATGTATTGCTTAAAAAAAAAAAGTTTACTGCTAATTCACATAAGCAGTAGGTTTTTCTGTGCCCTTTAAATAATGAAAGCTATGTGGGTAGTGGCAAAGGATAAAAGAAATTAAGCACAGTGCTTCATTTTGAAATGCAGTCTGCAACTGTTTTCATACAGATTCCTTTATATATATATATATATATATATATATATATATATATATATATATATATATATATACACACACCCTGTGCACCCAGAAAATAAAATGTACCTAGAAAGGTCAATTCATGAAAGTTTATTACAGAGGTGGCTAAAACATATTTAAGCTAAAACATCGATCTTAGAATTATTTATTCAGTAGAAATTCAATAGGACAAGTCATATTAATGAAATGGTGTAGCTACATGTTAGTTTCATCTTTAAAATCACTTTTTAAAACTAACAAGAGCATTTTTCTAATTAATTCAAGTTAATTCAGTGATGAACCTCTGGTCCTTATGAACTACTCACTGGTAACCTTCCATCTTCAAATCTCCTGGTTTCTAAATCTACAATCAGAGAACACATTGAAGAAGGAGACTTAGATGTTATACATGTAGTGCACTTCCATATATATTTAACTTTTAAAATCCAGTAGTGTCTCATAAACAAAACTATTCAATTTACTAAATCTTGATAAAATGCACATAGAAGGTTGGTGAGGATGAACTTTTCAGTTCTCAAAATAATTATTCTTTTCAGGCATGTGATACAAATAGTCATGTTCTCATGACACACACACAGACAAAACCTGGAAAAATTTGACAAATATTTGAATATTTAGTTCACTGAATACCAAGTGTCTGCATATATAAACATATCTGTATATTTGTGCTTTTAGTTTCCATCTGTAAGTTTTGCGTAAAACATAATCTTAGCTTTTGAAATACAGGCCCACAGTCATAGATGATAATTTTGATAATCATACCATACCCTTCAGGCATAAGTTTTAGGGTAGGCACTTGGGGAAATGTGTTTAGTCTGTTGCAATTGAATGTGTTTGCAAAAGAAGAAGATTTGGGAAATACATTTCAGAAATCATCAGTGCTTCACTGCCATCAGAACACAGAGAAATTCAACACGGCCAAAAACAAAGTATTAAGACAACTAATTTTACTTTATGTATCCTGATATAATTAGTGAGTAAATTTAACTGAACATATAACATTAAAGATGAGTGACTACTACTCCACTTCTTCCACGTGAAGTATGCCCCACTGATGTGCACATCAGCCAAGTGTCTCTGCTATGCCCTCATTTGGCCCCCAAGGGAGCACCATGCTTAATCTGACTATTGAGTTTGGAATGTGAAACTAGACACAAGTTTCTCAGCCTCTTCCTGATCTGTCCATCCTGTAAGTATAAGCCCTGCAAGAAGCATGCACTCTCATCTGCGCATTTTTGCTCCATGTTTTAGAGGATCTTGTCCCAGTTGAGGAAGCTTTGGATTTTCCAGTCCTGCTGTTATTGGCAATCACATCCTCCAAAAACAGATTTAGTAGTTTAAAAAAAGGATGATAATTTGGTCAACGTCTTTTGTGGAGATTTTTTGTTTTATTTTCTTTCTACTGAATTTCACTTTATTATGCTGCACATATACTGTTTATTTTTTACACAATGAAAATTCCCAGCAACCCTGTGTCAAGCAAGACTATCAGTGCCATTTTTCCAACAACATCTGCTCACCTCATATCTCTTTGTCACATTTTGGTAATTCTTGTGTTATTTCAAACGTTTTCATTATTGTTATAATTGTTATGGTGATCTGTGATCAGTGATCTTTGATGTTAGAATTATAATTGTTTTGGTATTTTTTAGCAATAAACTTTTAATTAAGGTATGTACATGGTGTTTTTAATTTTTTTTTAAGTTTTTACTTTTATTGGATGTTTTTATTGATTATTAACTATACTATTAACTATTAACTCTACTTAATCAACTATTAAGTATAGTTGATTTACAATGTCATGTTAGTTTCAGGTGTACAGAACAGTGATTCAGTTATATATATATGTAAATATATATATATATACACACATATATATATACATATATATATTCTTTTTCAGATTATTTCCCTTATAAGTTATTACAAAATATTGAGAGTAGTTCCCTGTGCTACACGGTAGGTCCTTGTTGGTTACATACTTTATATATAGCAGTGTGTAGAGTGATGGAAATCACTGCCACAGAACAGAATAAAGAAAAAAGAATGAAAGGAACTGAGGACTGAGGACAGTTTAAGAGATCTACATCTTTTGAATCATTTGTTTTTTCAATTGGTTCAGGATTTATGTAGGTTATAAGAGTCCTATTTATTGGACCTCTTTAAGCCCAATATAAGATGTAATTTTAAATTGCCTTAAAAAAAGTTTGAGGCTCCCAAGAAAACTCAAGTTCATCAAAACATTTATGACTTTACAAATCTATGTACATAAGCCAAAAAGACTCTACCTATATAAAAGGCTTCCCATGATTATAGTTTTTACATGGTCTTTTTTTCCCTTATGAGGAAATGCCGGTAGAAAACTCAAGCAATCTATATTCCTTCTTTATATGAATCATCATGAAAATGTCTTTTCATTTGAAACTATTATTATCAAAATCAGAACACATAGATCACATATTTAATATAGTCCTTTGTTGTTGTCTAATAAACGATGGATAGGGGATTGATTTACAAGCTTTCTTAACTTCAGATTCGTTGCTTACCTCTATAGTCTGAATCTCCCCAAAATTCATACCTTGAAATCCTAACCCCCCAAAGTGATAGTATAATAGGTGGGGTCTTTGGGAGGTGATTAAGTCATGAGTGTGGAATTCCCTCATTAGTGGAATTAGTGCCCTCATAAAAGAGATCTCACAGAGCTACCCCCTTCCTACCATGTGAGAATATAATGAGAAGTCTGCAACCCAGAAGAGGGCCCTAACCCAATCATGCTGAAACCTGATCTCAAACTTCCAGTCTCCAAAACTGTGAGAAATAAATTTCTGTTATTTATAAGCCACCCAGTCTATGATATTTTGTTATAGCAGCCCGACAGGACTAAGACACTTCCTCTGCCAAGAATTCATACATAATTAATTAATGAAGGCCTATTTTGTTAATTATGTAAAGATTTGTTTTAATTGTGCTTTCTATTGCCATTTTTATGCAAAATAAATTGAAATAAGGATTAAGTAATTTCCAGTTAATCTGATCAATGTAGACCACCAAGCTTATTAACTCAGGTCAAAGAAGTAGATCCTGGTTGTCTGAATTGATCAAATGAGTAGATGGTGAACAGATTCCCTATGTCTTTTATACTGTGGAGATGCAGTTGAGCAAGTTATACTAATTTTTCCTCCTCTTCTTGTTCTTGAAATACATAGTGAAATTTGTCTAACTACCTCTAAAGCCAAAATGGAAAGCTACTTAAATTAATAACATGTGTTTATATTTCTCAATATTAAAGTACTGTGGATACAGACTTGTGAAGCCACACTTCATAACCACATCAACGGAGGCTCATGTGGCACACACCTGTGGAATTTGGGACATTCTACATGCTTTCCATTCTGTATCATCGTCAAGGTCAAAAAGGACTCTCCCTGTATTATAAATGATTGGTCTCCTTTGCGAAATAAAGAAAACCATGTTACTCTCCATAGTTAAAGAAAAAGGAATATTCATTTGGATAAACAAATAGAAAACTAAGAAACCTAAAAAGTTTAATGACTATATACCCTTGGGAATGCAATTCTGTTTCACTGTGTTTTATTTGAACATCTGGACTACAAGGTCTTTTTTTTTTACCTCCAAACATAAGGAAGTATTCATAGCATCCTGAACAACTGAGCTGCAATTTCAACAGTCACTCAACATGCATTCTCAATATTTACCTATTTAATTCACTCACACATTCATTCAAGAAATGGTACTATTCATGAAGCTAGGAACACAGTGATGAACAACACGAAATTCCTAACCTCAAGTTTTATTCTCTTCGGAGGAAGCAAAACAGCCAAACAATAGGTTTCAGTAAGCATAAAAAAATGATATAAAAGAAATATATGTACTGGGGACTACAGAAGCATAGAAAAGGGACTGAGCCCATTTAGTGGTAGGGACCAGAGGAGGGGAGGTAACTGTTGATTTTGATTTTGAAGGATAAGTAGAAGAATAAGTAGGAGAGAGCTAGGCATGTGAGGGAGAGAGTAGTCATTGCATGTGGTGATTATAGCATGAACAGAGCCCAGAAGAATAAGAGTGTATTTGAGGAATTACAAATAGTTCAATCTTGGAGAGGTAGGTAGGGAGCAGCACTTTATGTGCTGAGCAGGTTGAATTTTATTCTGAAGGTAATTTGGAGCCAATGAGCATTGGAATAATTGACAGGCTTTGACAGTGGACTGGGAGTGTAGGCTGAATGAGGGCACAGGGTCTAGGATGACTGGTAGCTTCTTCTATGGGAAACTGAGCAGTGGTGTTTCCTTTCATTGAGATGGGATACAGAGAGGAACAGCTTTGCAGGAGGGAATGACTTCAATTTTCAATGTGTTGCTTTAGAGATGTTGGAGGGCCATCCATGTGGAGATGTCATCCAAGAACATGTTTATACTAGTCGAGAGCTCAAGAATGAGACTGAAGCAGAAAATCAGCCTCATTCAAAGACCCAAGAAAGGATTCAATTTCAGAAAGCTAACTTAAGGGTGTCACAAATTCACATCTGATGAACAAAATTTCTCTCACGGGTCTGCATTTTATTTTATTGGAAGCCATTCCTTCAAAGTTTTCAGAAAAGTGGTAAGTTTGCAATAGTTCATTTAGGCGATTAATTTGTCCTAAATGTCCCCTGATGTTGCCAGGGGAAAGCCATTCTGAAAGCACCTTCTTTTGAGAGTCTCCAGAATGCTGGCCCTTCGTAGTGCCAAGTATGGGGTAGAGGACTGGGAGGATGCACTGGGATACAACAGACAATGAGACAGATAAGGTCCTGCTGTCAGGAAGCTGACGTTCTAGAGGGGAAAAGGTGACAAAGCAAGTAAACACAATTAGCAAGATGATTAACAATTATCAAATGGGGGAATAAGAGGAGGCATCTCTTGGAAGAGATGTTTAAGAAGAAACCTAAGTGTAAGAATGGGATAAGAATCTCAAAGTAAGCGAAAAAAGAGCTCAGGCATATAAAGGGAATATTGGAAAGATGCTGAGCTGGTGGACCCTAGGACTCCCCAACAAGACTAAGCACTTACAACTTCATTCCCTGACATAATGTATGCACTGTAACAGAAAACTATACCTTTTGTAGAAATTAACGACAGCCAAACTGTTAAAGGCAGAAAATCCATCTTTTCTCCAACAGTTGACTATGCTATTTTAAGCATTGAGAAGAACCCTGTCAAGACTGGAGAAAATGGTTGGGAGACTCAATTACATTGACCAACAAAAAAAGTCCCTAATCAGAGTTACACGTGGCACTTTCCCAGTTAGCATGACATTCTTAGAAACATTCTCCTCCAAGTCAGGTATTTTTCCAAAGAGGTTATCACTGAAAATTTCCCCACACTTGCCAAACCACACAGACTAATGACAGAAGTTTGGGTTTGGTTTTTGGGGTTTTTTCCCATTATTTTTGCTCTGTAACATCCTTTAGTCTCTCAATGTCTTTACTCTCTCTAAATATCACTTATTATGTACTATGTGCATGTGTAATAATATATGTGGTAGGCAGAACCCTAAGATGACCCTCCACAGTTTCAGGCCCTTGATATACACACACAGTCTACCAGTTATTCAATCAAACTCCAACCTACATGCTGCTGCATTGAGATTTTGCAGATGTAATTAAGGACACAAATCATTGAACTTTAAGAGAAAGGATTACCAAGGTGGCCTGATTTAATCACATGATACTTTTAAAAGCAAACAGTTTTCCCTGATTGATTGCAGAAAGAAAAATCAGAGATTCAAAGCATAAGAAAGATTTGATGCATGGCTGCTTCCTGAAATGGTCATGTGTCAAGAAACTTGGAGAAACCCAGAGAGTTGAGAATAATTTCTGACCAACATCTACAAGGAAAATTGAGAACTCAACAACCAGTGAACTTGATGAGGAACCCAACCCCAACCAACACCTTGACTGAAGCCCTGAGCAGAGAAACCATTGAAACCATGCCCAGATTTCTGACCTACAGAAACTGTGCGATATTAAACTGGTGATGTTGTAAGCCACTAAATTTATGCTGATTTGTTTTGCACCAATGGAAAACAAATACAGTGCAGAAGAAAAACAATAAAAAATGAGAATTCCATCTTCCTCTTTTTAGCAAGAAGTTTTTTCCATAGTTTGTCATCTTATGTGTAACACAATTTAGATAATTTATAGTTAATACTTTTCTGGTGTTAATTTATTTGGTCTTTGGGCAGGGCAGGGGTGCAGGATGGGAAGACAGTACACTGTCTCTTCTTTTTAGAACTGAGTGACTATAACTTATGATAAAAGCCAGTTTGCCAAGAAAAAATGCAAATGCAGCAAGAATATTTCAGAGAACAGTACCAGCCTGCCTTAGTAGTACCAAATGTAAGGGAAAATAGAGAGACTAATTGGAGTTCATGAAGACAGAAAAGATACCTGCTTTGGGAATGAGTGTTTTTTATTGCCAGTGAAAGATCCAGCTGTGGGAAATTATGACAGTAACAGAGAAGCAGGTTAAACAAGTCTTTGCTGCCCTCAAAAATCCTTCCCCTGATGTAAATTGTGCTTCGTTTGTCCTTTCAATGCCGTCACAGAAGGATGAAACCATATCATATTCTTATTGCAGGAAACTTAGGACAAACCATTAGCCAGCCATTCCTTTAAAACAGCTGTTATGTTTCCAGTCTTTATAATTTTATTTAACTTCCTGGAAAGAATAACATATACAAGTCCGCATCTTCCAAACTCCAATGTTTGGGCTTTTTGAAATGTTTAAGTAAATGTGAGAATAGTTTTAATAAAAATGTGCCAAACTCACCTTCTTTTACACACAATGTTTATGAGTGTTTCTATATCACTATATCACTTAAAGAATTGCTCTGGAGAAAAAAAAATTATATGTCAAAATATTTTATATTTCAATGATATTTTTAAAATAGTGATATGATAGTTCAACATATTGGATTATGTTATTTTAACTCTACCTCTTCTTAGAACACAGATTAGCTAATGTATATATTCATGTATGCTGAGAGGATCCAGACCACCTGTCCTGTTTATCACTATGGCCTTGAACAGGTAAAGCCACTGAAGCCCAGGAATCAACAACTCTCCTATGATACCATGGTGGCAAGGACTGATGAAGAAAATATTTTTAGGTGAAAAATTGTGTTTAAAGAAGCAGAGTAAAATTCCTTACCTGTGTTTTCTGTTTACATTAAACACAACCTGTATCTGTTCCCAACCTCTCAGCTTGGAGCAGGACTATATGGAAGGCAGTGACCTCACTCCCAGGTAGAAGAGAATCAGGCAGCAAGAATCCAGTTCCACCTGGGATCTATATTGGAGCAGTGTGGGCAAACTTTTTCTGTAAAAGGCCAGATAGTAAATAGTTTTGGCTTCAAGGACCAAGAAACAAAAATATTATATAAATTACTTATTCAACAAGAGAGAAAACAAATGTCCATAAAGTTTTTATTGATGAAATTCAAAATACAATAATAATTGAGTATAATTTTTTGGTAATATATGTCTACTAATGAAAAAAATGGAATTCTTTTCATTTCATTTAATGAAGTTCAAGTTCACAGGTAAAAACACTTCCTGGGTTGTGGGCCATAGTATATTCTCCCCTGCTTTTGAGTGTGGCACTGTAGAGCACTATCCAAATGTCCTCCCATATAGCCCCAGGAAAATCTGTGCCAGATTTCTTAAGAGAGGAGGTGTAAGACGTAATATTCTTAGGGAAATAAGCCCTTATTAATATAAGGCTGATAAGTAAAAACAGCAGTTGTGGTACCAATGAAAGAGATCACAGTCTAGCAAATTGAAAATGGAGCTGATGGGACAGCGAGAAAACCTTGAACGTGTCAAGAATATATGCATGATCAAGGGGTTCTGGGAGAATGAGGCCTTGGTCCAGCCTCCTTTTGTGTAGATATTCTTAAGGTAAAACCTCTAAAATTGTTCTCATGTTATATAATTGTGTCCTGTGATTGTCTTCCTGCAAGGCAGCTGGATGAGAAAGGTCACATATTCACATTTTTATACCAGTTATGTCTCTTCTCAAACTTTGAGTCTTTAATGCTGAGATTCTCCTGCTTGTCTCAAATCTTGGTCATTCTGTTCTAATTCTTTAGAGGTGATCAGTTTTCTAAGAAAGAAAGAATTGGTTCACAAGGTCAGATATTTTTTAAAGTTTTTTGGAAATGAGGGTCAGAGAACAATGTGGGATTTGGGGGAAGAGGGGACCCAGACAGGGAATGTTCACTTACCAGGCACATATTTCCTGAATGGATGTTCCAGAACTCATGTGTCATGCCATTAATGGACATGACACTGATGGGACGCAATAAATCTCCAGAGTCCAGTGGGGAGCTAAGGTTGCAGTCCCAGAAAAGTTGCTAAATAAAAGTGTGGGAAGAGTCTACAGATAAATTTTATTTCTAGCAGGAGTTGTTTTTTACTGGAGTTGGTCAACACAATGCAACTGCCACTATCCTCATGAACAGTATTGTCTTTGAGGATAGCCTGGGGATCCCTGAGTGATCACAGAACCTGTGTTCACTCAAGGCATTGGTTGCCAGATATAGAATGTGAACATAGCCCATAACTGACTCTGCATCACTTTCTCTGTCTCCCTCCTCATAAACCTAACACATTCTTCTACTGTATGAGACTGGGAAGGCTTTGTCAAGAATGAAGGGTATAAGAATTCACCTGACTTGCAACTAACAGGTTGTTAGCCTGCTGCAATTTCATGGAGACGGTCAAAAGACACCAGACTCATAGATCAAAGAGAAAAATCTTTATTATTCAAGGCACAGAAAGGAGGATGGGCTTCACATTTTCCCATGAGGATGCTGCACACACAGTAATTTTGCATCATAGATGAGCAACCCTTTGCTTATGAAACCCCATTATTTTTATAACGAGCTGCAGGCAAACTGTTCGACCATTGCTCCAGAGGGAAACATTGCCCACATTCAACTGAACAGTAAGCAAATCTGCCTTCTGCTCCAGAGAGAGAAGCTCTCTCTATCTTCCAAGACTATTTGCTCTACAGACATCTTTGAAAAGGTCACCTGGGATGACGAAAAGATCATCAGCGTCTCTGTTTGCAAGACATGCAGAAATATAAGAGACCCATGGAGAATTGTCTCCCAACAGACCCAGACTTGCTTAAATTAATCAATGTTCCATTTATTCCTTCACTGAACTTCCAGATAATAAATACATTGTATCTAACTAGTTCTTGCTTTCCCCCTACTTCTCATCACACCGACATTAGTTGGTCAGTCAGAAAGTGAGCAATCATTTACCGAACATCACTGTAAGACGTGTCTTTAATTCCTACACAGCTCAAAGTCTTTAGGAGAAATGTTAAGTGATTCATGACTTCTAACCACTCCAAAACAAGGGTACCTGAGCCAAGCCACTCTGACTTCTTGGATTCGATTTTTGCTTACATCTTATATGTCACTGAGTGCTTGTCACTGACCAGCACTCTGTGACATAGCTTCACATAACAGAGAAGGTTGAGAAATGAGTCCATTGCCTTGAATAATACTAGGGTTATGATACTAAGGAAGAAAACGAATATGAATATGGTGCGCAATTAACACACAAGAAGGAAATTTTTAAAAGCTGGCAGGATGATACATTTTGGGGAAGTTATTCTGCTGGTACAATACTAGTTTTCCCCCAAATAAGAATTGGGTATTCCTGTTGTGTTAGGTAATTATTTAACCAAAGCACCAGAAGTTAGAAAATTAGGTTAGATCATGCTTACACATTCCATTAAACAGAAAAAAAATTTAATCTTACTTTAGCATTTTCACGTGCCATTATGTGGTAGCTGTCATGTAGTAGTAATCTGAGAGCATAAGCGATTGCTTTAAAATTAAAGCAAGACCAATAGTTTTATAGATTATACTCCGTTTAGTGTTATTATAACTCAATGGCTATATTTCCCTTTGCTGTATAATATATCTTTGTAGCTTATCTATCTTATACATGGTAGTTTGTATCTCTTAATCCCATACCCCTATCGTGCCCTTCCCCCTTCCCTTTCCTCACTGGTAACCACTCATTTGTTCTCTATATATGTGAGTCTGTTTCTGTTTTTTTACATACATCATTTGTTTTATTTTTTAGATTCCACATATAAGTGATAACATGGAGTAATTGTCTTTCTCTGTCTGACTTATTTCACTAAGCATAATACTCTCTGGGTCCTTCCACATTGTTTCAAGTGGCAGAATTTCATTCTTTTATGGCTGAGTAGTATTGCATTGTATATATGTATATATACCACATTTTCTTTATCCATTCATCTGTTGATAGACACTTAGATTGCTGGTTATGGTAAATAATACTGCTATGAACATTGAGACATATGTATCTTTTTGAATGAGTGTTTTCACTTTCTTTGGATATATTCCCAGAAGTGGTATTACTGGACCATATGGTAGTTCTATTTTTATTTTTTTGAGGACCCTCCATGCTGTTTTCCACAGTGGCTGCACCAATTTACACTCCCACCAACAATGTACAAAGATTCTCTTTTCTCCACATCTTTGCCAACATTCTGTCTTTTCACCAATGAACTGGAGAAGGTAAGTACCTTCCTATCTCCTTATTATCTATATCACTCAGATGAGAAACAAAAACAGAGACTTAGGGAAAACAATCAAGCATATAAGTTTGAGATGGTTCCAGGACCTAACCTGAGCCTTTGGTTCCATATTGATTGTTTTTTCCTTTCCATCACTCATTGCATGCTGTCCTTCAGCCTCTCAACAAAAATCTAAAATTGTTTTCTCCCTCTGATGAAAAATAAGTCTTCCTCATAGAACTGTGTCTTGATTGGTTTTGAAATTGCACATTGCTTTGTTAGTGACCCGAGAATAGAAATTAACTTTGTCTTTGGGGGTTCAGAGATTGGGGATACCACCAGGACCTTCCTGACTGAAATGACCACTATCAGGACAATCTATTACTCAATTTAAATAATTACTGAGGTGGTAGACAATCTAATAAAAGTTGAAGTTTTTCCTTCAGGAATTCAGCATGTATAATTCTGGCAGAGGAGATGGCAAATTTGTGCCTTGATTATTGTTGTCAGAGAATCCAGTGACAGAAATGCTCATTGATGGGCTGGATAGTTTGAGACCACAAGGAAATGAGAGAAAATGATGATTTATTAACAGAAAAATTTCAGAAAGAAAGGGATAAGTTCAAGTATCTGTTATGTGGAATAAAATAATGGTATTTGAGAAATACTCATCAAAGTTGCAATGCTTAACTTTATCAGACAAAGGCCAAAGGGACTGACTACGTAAATTTCATTCTTGATGGGAGCCAGTTGGACTGAAGTCTTTTGGGAAAATGGAGGACTGGAAAAAATAATACATTTTTGCCAAATTTAGAATTGAGACTGACAAATGTGATTATAATTTGGGGGGGCACTTAGATATTCAGATGTGCAAGTAAAAAAATAATGTGGGGTCACAGTTGATTCAAGTTTTTAGAAATAAAGTGTAGAATTACATTTACACAACACATGAATGCTTGTAAAGATCTGTGGATAAATGTACTTTGATGTGAGTCAATTACATTTATTCTAACAATTATTCCAGTGCAATTAAGAATTCTTAACAATTAAGAATCAGATGTAAAACATAATAAAATAAACATTTATGTAATGCTGGATGTGTGTGTTCAGAAACTTGAACCGTATATGCTTCTTAAGACCTTTATAAATAGAGTTGTTGTACTAAATTAGATCTTCTCTCAGATGCATTGGACAGAAGCACATACATCTCCTGAATTTTCCTGAACTGGTAGAAGCACTTGTAGCTGCTGAAGAAAAGACAGTGTGGGGTAGTGCATACATCTCTGTACTAAGATCCCAAAGACTTGACTTTGAATTCAGGCTCTCCCATCTGTTAGATAGGTGCCTTTGCACCAGTTAATAAAACTCCCTGAGTTTAAATTTCTTTATCGTTTTACCTAGATAGCATGTATCACTAAAGGATTGATGTGATAATTAAAGGAGATCATTTCCCTAAGTAAAAAGTGTTGGCAGGTAATAAGTTCTATATCAGCCAGAGTTCCAGGAAACAAATGGTAAACTCCGACAGGGTCACTGGGAAAAGTTAAATGAAGTGACTACTTACAAACAGTGGGCAAGGTTTAAAGAAATCAAAAAAGAGCACTGAAACACCCCAAGCAAGAAAAATGAGGAGCTAGAACTGAAGTGGGAATTAAGGACGCAGTTTTCAGAACCCAGAAAGCTGTAGTTTCCATCATAGGTATAGAAGTGACTGCTTGCCTAGAAACTGGTGGCCTGCAGTAAAAGTGAGAAAACAGTATTATCCTGCTTCCGAGCAGGAAGATGGCTGAGGGAATCGGCATTCCATGCTCTCTTTTACCATCTTTAGATCGCTCATTGGAAACTCCCATTGGCTGAGCTCAACCAGAAATCAGAAAGCAAGGGTGCTCAGGGCTTACTCATCACAGAAGTCACAGGAGGAGAAGAAAGAGAAGTAAATGATAGTTGCTGACCCAATTCTAAAGAAATTTTGTTGCCCGCAGCTCTTAGATACTATTAGGATCAGAGTCCACCATTAAATGGAGGAAAGTAAATAGGCTATAACAATATGGCCGTCATTGTGTCTCCAACACAGCCAGCCACCTTGCTCGTGTCACATACAAACTTCAAACTCAGGAATTTGGAAACAGAGGCAAAGCTGTATGCAAACAGAGAGAAGAGCAGGAGGTAGAAAAGTGTTTGGTAGGGCCCACCTTCTCTTGGGTGCAATCCCATATTTTAAGGAAGCAAGACCTGTACAATTATGAACTTTGATGATTGATTAGCAACTGGTCAATGGAGCAAACTCCAAGACTTTTTGTGTATTGTTTGTTTTGTATCATAGGTTTGTTTTTCCAATTATAGCTTCCATTTCTTGAGTACTTACTATGTGCCAGGCAATAAGCAATCTATGTATTTTTTCCTTAATCCTCATAAAGACCATATTAAGTAAAATTAAGACAATTTCAAAATAAAATGCACTTGACTGACATTAAAGCCATACGCTTCACTTGAAGGTTGTTGGACTGAATCAAGTCACAAGTAAATTATCAGCTTCCCCACCCACACCCACAAAGGATTGATTTTAACAGAAGAGATAGTGAGTTTCATTACAAAATGTACCTCAAATCTACTCTTTCCACAAAGCCAATGTCATCATACCAGACTGCAGTTGCAGGAATCTCTCTTTTCTCATTCCTTGATTCATTTTACTTATGAAGCATTAACTGAACACTGATCCTGTGCCAGGAGGTGTTGGGCCCTGGGGTCCCTGGGACATAAAGATAAACGTGTCTCGGGCTTCCCTGGTGGCGCAGTGGTTGAGAGTCCGCCTGCCGATGCTGCTCCGCAACGGGAGAGGCCACAACAGTGAGAGGCCCGCGTACCGCAAAAAAAAAACAAAACAAAACGTAAACTTGTCTCAAGCCCCGTTTATAGAGGGGGCTGAATGATAGTGCATGCGCAAATGTGTGGTATTTAAGTCCGTGTTGGGGCAAGTCCAGAGGTTATTCCTCACATCCCCACCCCCTCGCTCCCACACACAAATGTGGTGGTGTGAACTGAGCTCTATGTTGTCTTAAATTTAGCATCACACGTTATATTCGGACTCTTTTTGTTGCAAGTAATGAAAGTCCTATGCAAATTATCACAAGCTTAAAAGAGGAATTCACAGCTCCTGTAGCTGGGAATACCACTGGTATAACTCATGAGATGGAAGGGGGACATGCAGAAACTGAGACCCCTTTCAGCATCCACCTCCTTACTCTGTTTTTTATTGGTTTCTTTCTGTAGGCATCTAGCTGGAAACATGCTTGCCAGCAACCCAGTTTCACATCCTCCCAAATGAAAAAGATAGTTTCTCTTTACATACTGATATGTTAACTGGAAAAAAAAAATCACTCTAGTTGGCCTTACAAGGGACATATGGCAACCCCTAGACTATTTGGGCAAGGTCTGTATGACCTGTGGACAAGAGACCCACAGGAGGTTGAGCGGCAGGGCAGAATGGGCTTGTCAGGGCATATGACCAGAAGGAAGACGCAGATATTCTGAGAACACAGCCCACTAGGATCACTCAACGTCTGAAAGCCATTATACTATATAAATGATTTTGCAAAATGAAACGTTATACATTAGGCCATCATGACTCACATTTTGTCCACTATACAAAAGTCTAGAAAATGGTAGAAACTAGAAAGATTGAAAACCTATTTTAGGGATAAAATATACTAAGTAGGAGGGCATGATCTATTTCCATTCTTGTTAAAATCACTTCTATAAAAAGGAGTATATATGTTTTTACTCTTGTCTGGTTCCACTACAGTCTGACATGTAAAGTAAGCCACATCTTATATTTTGTGAACCAGAGGCCCTGCTCTTTTTTATTACCTTAGACTTTGAGGAATCAGCAATCACAAGTGCCTCTATTTTTTTTCTCTGTTCAAAAGCTCTGTACACTATGCCTAAGGAATCCAGTTTGGGATATATCCCTACAAGCCACAGGTTCTTTCCTGCCAGAGAATCAGGAAGAGGAGGGTGGGGGGTGAGAGGTGATCAAGGGACAGGATTGGTGGTGACAGAGCTTAGAGCAATCACAACTTTCTCTTCACCATTTAGTTTTCTGTTTTCTTTCCCTGTGCAGATCTATCTCCACTACTACTTATGTTAAAGAAACACAATGTACTCATGATTTCCTTGGATAGTTTTTAATGTGAATTAGCTCATTAATAAATCACGTCTTTCCTTTCTCTCTCTATCATTACATAACTTACGCAGCACATGAAACAAAATAGAAACATTCGTGTAGACATGACAATCATTTATGCTTTATTCCTCACATAAGTGTAGTTATCCCATTTTTGTCATCAAAAATGTGTAATATTGAGAGCAAAAAGAAAGAGGAAAAGAAAGAATGTAAAGGGGGGGAGGTGTGTCCTTTCTCATTTGCATTTCTGGATCTCTTATCGTCCTCATCACCCTACCAGACCTTGGTTTATGTAACCATTTTCTAATGCCAGCGTTTCCTACTCTCTAATGATAAATATTCATCTCCTATCTTCTGACCTCTTAAAATCTGCCCCCTTGCGACTAGGGAGACCTAGGGCAGAGACTATGAATGACTTGTTATGTAATTTAATAAGAATCCAGGAACACTTTGGAGGAACCCAGAATTCACTGAAACTAACAGCGTTTGCAGATTTGAGTTCTATTTCAGTATAATCCATAATCTTTGGAATCTCTTAAACCTAGTCTAATTTTTTGCACTGTAAAGGCCTTGTTCACCAGAGAAAGTACTGTATAATAAATAGCAAGGAAGCAGTACAGGGTACATGTGTGGTCATAATTCAGAAAAGAGAAATCGCACTATTGTAACAACACAAATGAGGTCACTGTGGTGCCAGGGCCGTTAAGAGGCAGCATGCTCAAGGTGATAGCCACCAGCCCTTCATCAGCAATTTCCAGTTAGTCAGACTCATGGCCAAGGACAGAGGGCAAAGCATGAAACACATATCAGCAATAAGTCAGGAGCAGAATAATGGAAAACTTAAAAAAAAAAACAAAACTCTACTTGGAAACCAGAGGTAAAACCAGGAATACAGGTCACAGCTGAGAGAAATGAAGCTAAAAGTGGAGAAACCATGGAGGAGCTGAGTCACAGGCCAAAGAAAAAAGCCAGGGCACAGAGCATGGAACACCATGAGTCAGCCATCCTCTGGATAATGAGCAAGGAAAGAGCTGCCCTTGGGAGGTGCTGGATAGCTCTGCTTCTGAGTCTTAACTTAGCAGTGACCTGGGGCTGCTTTGGGACCTGCGATCTGATACTTGAGCGTCTAGTGGACACAAGGACCCCCAGGAGAAGTAGCTTTCAAAGAATTCAGATCCCACCAAAAGAAGGAGGGCTATTATTCCAAAATGTGTTCATGTAATAAAGAAATAAGATCTGAGAGCAGACATCGTATGCTTTCTAATCTTTTAAATTTAAGGTATGTCTATGGTCCAGAATGTGGTCTATCTTGGTGAATGTTCCATGTGAGCTTGAGTAAAAAATATGTGTATTCTGCTGATTTTGGATGAAGTAGTCTATAGATATCCATTATACCCAGTTGATTGGTGGTGTTGAGTTCAACTGTGCTGAAGGAAGGAAGGGAGGGAGGAAGAAGGAAGAAATTGAGGGGGCAGATGGGACCAGATGGTAGCGAACTAGACTGCCAGGCTGAGGACTTAAGTCAGCAAATTCACATCCTGAAGTTTCTTTGGAGGAGTAGAATAACCTCATATAAGCAGAATTGTGTGCATTGAAAATGAGATTTTCTGTTGTACTCTGAAACTCATTTATATTTAAAATGTTTGATTTAATTGTTGCACAGTAATATTTTAAAATCTCATAACATAGTAGAATTCATAAATCCTACAAAATGCTATGATAATGAAAAGCTAAAACAATTGGTAAAGAAAATAATCCTTTTCCAAAATTTCCCAAACTTGCTTCCTCAAGTTATTAATATGTATTAATAAATATATAATTAATAATTAAAATATATTCTTATATATATATATGTATGTGGATGTGTATTCCAGTAAGTTTTAGAAACACTAGGAAAATACTTATAGGAAAATACTTAACAGATTTCTTTACTTCAGAACTAATGTTATTTACATCTCCCAAAATGGGATCTATTTACATCTTTCTCCCAAATTGTCTGACCCTGTACAATTTGTTGTTGAAATACCTGGAGACATCTTTCCTGGAGCTAGAATTCATTGAAACATCAGTTTGAAAGATTCCATTTTAGTTTACTGGTTTGTTCCTAAGAAACCAAGCAGTTTGACTGATTCTGTTCACTGAATGGGACCATTTGGAATAAAGGAAGCATTCAGGGGCAGAATCCACCATCTCTAAATTACCAAAATCTTGGTATTTTTCCTCAGAAAATGGTTCATGCATAGTACACAAAATGTCTTGTGGAGGGAATGATTTCTTGCTTTCAGGATTCTGAAGGCACATCAGGATCTTTTGTTCTCTTGTGGTAATTACTTTCAAATTTCATTTTAAAAGCCACTTCTTAACAGGTGGCCACATAAGTTTATGTACCTTATGCAATGAGTATATTTTCAGACACTGAAAAATCAAGAACTGTGATATAAGACTTGGAACGCATCTTGGTTTTCTTTTAACCTCGGTCATGAATCAATGAATCGTGCTGATCCTTGAAATCCAGATTTACAAAATGAGTCTAATAATCCCTATTCTTCCACTAAAGCGAGTCAAGGAGGTGAAAGTTTCTGCAAACTGTTTAGCTCTCTGCAGACGTAAATGGTACCAACCAGTAACTTTTGTTATAAACAATACATTTAGCACCATTATTAAACTGAGTAGCTTAATCATTGAAATAGTTTATTCACCTAAAATTGCATACTCTTAGGGTGTATATCTACATCAAAACCAACGTCACATAAACAGGAAAGATATAAGTCAAAATCCCCATAGATTGTCAATTGAACTTAAGTCACATTGTGTAGACCTGCTTAGGTATCAGTACAACTCGTCCATTCACCTATAATCTCTCGAATAAAAAAACCAAAAAACAGGAAAATTTCCCCTTAAGGTTGCATTATTCACATCACCTCATAAACATTTTATGTAACTGATTCACTCATGCTGTTAGCTCTAATTTCTTGTCAACCTCATCCCTCTATAAAACCGTGACTGGGAATAAAGGGAGAGGATTGGATATAATGTCTGTGACACAAAATATGGACTCATATTTGACCTAGGCACAGATTCTGAGTATTTTTATATTACTCTGCAAATTAAAAGCATGCTGTTGACGCACATAGTCAATAAATCAACATGAAATATTGGATTCCTTCCCTAGTTGTCCTCTTTACCAGGGTTTCTAATAGAAATTCCCATATTCCGAAATCAGCTCATTGAGACCTCAAATCTGAACTTAATCATTGAACTATAGCCGTTGTTAAAAATGTCACAGCTGAATGTTAAAAACTGGTACTAGAAGAAAGATCTGTTCCCCAGGCACTTTTATCTGATTTCTAAAAATGTACTTGATAGGGATTTGGGTTTTGTTTTTCCTTTTCAGATGACTCTTGAGAAAGAAAAACAGTCAACATTTACAGCAAGAATTTAAAAACAAACTGAGCAAGACACCGACACAGGGTTTGAACCTTCTAGTTGGCTAAAAAAGTAAACCATTTCTCCCCTCCCCCCCAAAAATGAGTAATTAGAAAATAAGCTTCAATCAAAGCTTAATCTATATGTTTTCTAAAGCTAGGAAAATAAAACAAAACCAGAAGATCCAAATATTTTGCAAACACAACCTAGACAGTTCATTTGCTTCCAGTCCCTGATTTATAGACATTATAAACAATTGGGCAAAGCAATAGACTGCTGGAGCTTCTTCAAAAGAATGATGCAAATAGCAGGAAGAAAATTAATAAGCAACAGATGGACACATGAGCATTCTTTGTAACTGGCTGTGAGTACAGCATGTGCTGTTTTGTTTGTGCATGTGTCTCTTTGACATATGCAGTATTTGTGTCTGTAGATATACAAAAAATCACCATCACCAAAGAGGCTTGGATCTTATCAGTAACTGTAATTTTAACAGAAATGAGAAAGACAAGTACTCAGAGTGAGAAAATACATTTTTCCTCTCAACAGAATACCCCATTTCCTCCAAAAACAAACAACTTATGGATAAGAAAAAGCAATGTTTTGCCAAAGAATCAACTGATGCCTGCAGTCATGAGGTAGTTTTTAAATGTGCAAATCAGTTCCATCCACGGGTTCACCTTTGTTTCAAAGCATTTGTTTCTGATGTATTGAGGGGAATTTTCCAAACGAAAGTCATGTTAATGACTGGGAATAAGTTATACCTCCACTCTCTGTCCAAACTTTCACCTTTTCCATGTCCAGTCACTTATAAAAGTGATATAGAACTAAGAGAGATTCAGCTTGGATTGAAAAAATAATCAGATTGAATATGCTTGTCTCCATTTAAAAAAAGGTTGAAGACTGTTGTCTTTTTATTCTTCATTCATAAATTCTAAAAAATACGCAGTAAGTGCCAACTGGACACAAGGTACCTGGAGCTGAGGGAATAAGTATCAGTTCCTATTTTCACAGAATTTGCAATCCAGCTAATAAAACCTAAAGATTAAAATATATTGAATAGACGTAAAAATATGAATTAACATTTATTTAAAATATGTATATATACATATAATATATACATAATCAATAAATCAGTCTGACATCCATCTACCAAGTAGTCTTACTAATTCATTTAATGTACTCTTTCAAATATTTATACACTATTTACTCAGCAAACATGTATTCATATCTCATGCCCAGATGCCACCACCTTCAACCTGAGGTAGATATAAAGAGGCAAAAATATCATTGCTTTGAAAAGTTCAAAGTCATCTAGGTGAGACAGACAGGCAAACATTTACTAACACAATGTGGTAAGTACCAAGCACATAGTAGCTATTGAAAAGGAAACACGTTCTTGCTGTAACAAGTGAGACCAAAGAGCTATGTGGCTACAGAGGAATTGACTAATTCTGCCTGATAGGGCTGGGAAAGTTTCCCCAGGGGAAGTGGTATCTAACTTGAGTTTTAAGGGATGAATACACATTTCCCAGATGGCCAAGAGTAAAAAGGCTGTCCTGGGAAGAGGCAAGATCACAAGTAAAGGCAAGAAGACCCCATAAAAAATGTGTCGAATAATCACTCATGCCCAATCTCAAATTTTCTTTGTGTGAAATTCTGCTTCAGATGGATCATGTCCTACATGATAAAAATAAATTTTTACTCTGTGCACTGTGTGCTCAGGGAATTTTGGTTACTGTGCACATGAATTTAAGGTTCTTCCTACTGTAGATAATTAGAGAAATAGGAAACTAGAAGTTGGGGAGAGGAAGCAGCAATAAATCATGAGGCAGAGAAAAAAAAAGAGAGGCAATGGAGTAAAACTGTAGGAGACAGAAAGGAAGCCGAGGGAGGGCTAATCCCAAACCTTGCAAGTGCACTTTTTGGTTTATGGGTGGAAACATCCCTGAGGATATGGATGGGGAGGGACTTTGTTATGCAGTAATCACATTCAAAATTAGTACCACTCAGCCCTGCATTGGGAAATGGAGGTTGAGAAATAAGGACCACCCCAAGCCTGTTTTCCAATTCAGGCATGCATGCGAATGTCTGTGGAAATATGGTGAAACCAATGGTGAAGAAAGGTAATTTCAAGTCATAAAATCAGAAAGGCCTTGGAGATGTAGACGGCAGACAGACACAGGAAATCTTCTGCACTCTGTGTTAACAGCATCAAACTAAACAACTTCATAATGATTATATTATGAGAGAAGAAATATTGAAAAGTTACCGGTGATCAATATGTACCCATCCAATGCTATTAATTACGAAATGAAGGTGCATACAATGGTACCTTAGTGGTTGTTTTTATGGTTCTACTTTAATAAACACAAATTATACTCATCAGAATTTTGATTCTCATGATCTCATTTCACATAAGGTTTATAGAAATCTAACTGTAGGTATTGAGAAAGAGACTACTGTATTATTTTCAACTAAACCCACCACATCCCATTTGGCTCTACACAGAAGACCTCAGGGGAACAGCAAGAAGTAAGTTTGGTAAAGTGAAACCAAAGAGTTTGAAATTTATCCCAGAAGCAGTAAAAAATCAAGAAAAAATTTTAGGTAACTCTGCCTTGAAAATAATTGTTTATTACGGCCTACTCATCTTCACTATTGAAGGTTTTCATACAATGCTTTTAACTTATGTTGAGTCTTCCTCAGAATTCAATAGAAATTTTATCTTTTATTGAGAACATATGCATTAAGGAAAGTGATATTACATGTGCATGAGTACAATATAACCAATTTTCCAAGTATAAGCATATAAATTCTTCAGCCTGAAATGTAATCTACTTTGGGTTTCCTTAGTTGAAAAAACAAAGTCTTTTTTAACTGCATGCATTACTTCTTGGACAAATAGAAGTTAGGCAGTCCTATTTGCCGAAGATTCAAGATCTCACTCCTGACTCACAAGGCCAAGTGCACTTAATAGATAGAAGGGAGTTGCATTCTGGCACTAGACCCCAGCCATATGTAAACCATATACAGTAGTGATCTTCCTAGTGCCAGAAAAGCTCAAAACCACGTGAAATCAATTAACACTATGATGATGTTCTCTTCTCAAATTTCCCATTTGTTCTGTAGCCATTAGGCACTGTGATCTTTAAGGTAGTTTTCCCTCTCTGTGCTGCTAAATGAATCAAATTCTGCACTAAAGTAACCTATTTGTTTAATTCTCTTTCTGATTGTTGAAAGAAAACAAAATGTACTGGTTTATTCCTTCGGTAGTAATAGTAATTAACATTAATATTACTAATTAATTTCTAGACTGTCCATTTAAAAATATGCTTACATGTTTATTGTGTGTCTTCTGCAGTAACTAAACTACCCAAACTCTAAGCAAGAAACAGTGGCATTCTTAAACTGAGTAATTCCAGGTGAGTTTAATAAAAGAACTATTTCCAAAGATGTGGACAGAACCAAAACTGGTAGTGGAGTGACCCATGAGTAATGAGAGCGGGGAGCTCTCACCACTCTCAGAGCTGAAGAAAGAAGAGTAGAGTGAGGTTCCCAGAACCCAGAAAGGTGACTGTATATAACAGGAGCTGTGGCCTTTGGTAAAGGGAGGAGTCAATCCACAGTGACCCAGCAAGTCATAAGCTAGCAGAGTAAATAGCCCACCTTCATGCCTCTGTCTCCCTCACTGGCCCAAAGTAACTTGAAGCAGGAAGACAAGGAAACTTTTTGATACAGTCCATACTGGTCAGCCTCAGTGGTGAAGCAGGGAGGGGAAGGGTGAATAATGGATCTGGAGGGGTAAAGAGAAGCTATCTAGTGCAAAGCTCCATGAAGGTGGAGATAAAGTGTGTTGCTGGCTGTTGATCCCAGAACCTAGTCATTAACCTGGCTATATAAATTTCCTAGGGATTCTGTAACAAATTGCCACAAACTGGTGACTTAAAACAACAGAAATGTATCTTCTCATGGCTCTTGAGGCTAGAAGATTGAAATCAAGATGTTGGTGGGGCTATGCTCTCCCTGAAGCCTCTAATAGAGAATCTTCCTTTGCTTCTTCCTAGCTTCTAGTGGTGGTTCTTGATCCTTGTGTTCCTTGCCTTGAGGCAGTATAACTCCAATCTCTGCCTCCATCATCACACAGAGCTCTTCTCTCTGTGTGAGTCTGAATCCATATTTCCTTCTTCTTATAAGGATATCAGACATTTTGGATTGCCTACTCTACCCCAGTATGACCATCTAAACTTAACTAATTATACCTGCAACAGCCCTATTTCCAAATCAGTTCACATTTCTGAGATACTGGGAGTTAGGATTTCAACATATCTTTTAGAAGGATACAGTTCAATCCATTCCACTAGTAGACATCAAGAAATTTATGGACTAAATGGCACATTATACCCTACAATATACAATAAGCAAGTTTTTTTAACAAAGTTTATTGCACGTTTGCTATGCCACAGTTGCTTTGCTATGCTAAGGTACAAAGGTAGGGATGTATACAGCATATTGCCTCCTCCATGAAACTCAGATTCTAGTAGAGGAAATAGATACAAAAATATATATATATATCTACAAACAATAAATGCTGGAGAGGGTGTGGAGAAAAGGGAACCCTCTTGCACTGCTGGTGGGAATGTAAATCAATACAGTCACTATGGAGAACAGTATGGAGGTTCCTTAAGAAACTAAAAATAGAACTACCATATGACCCAGCAATCCCACTACTGGGCATATACCCTGAGAAAACCATAATTCAAAAAGACACATGCACCCCACTGTTCACTGCAGCACTATTTACAATAGCCAGGACATGGAAAGAACCTAAATGTCCAACGATAGATGAATGGATAAAGAAAATGTGGTACATATATGCAATGAAATATTACTCAGCCATAGAAAGGAATGAAATTCGTTCATTTGTAGAGATGTGGATGGACCTAGAGACTGTCATACAGAATGAAGTAAGTCAAAGAGAAAAACAAATATCATATATTAATGCATATATGTGGAATCTAGAAAAATGGTACAGATGAACCTATTTGCCAGGCAGGAGTAGAGACGCAGAAGTAGAGAACAGACGTATGGACGTGGGCAAGCGGGGGTGGGATGAACTGGGAGATTGGGATGGACATATATGCAATACCATGTGTAAAATAGATAGCTAGTGGGAACCTGCTGTATAGCACAGGATGCCCAGCTTGGTGTTCTCTGGCAAACTATAGATGGGCGGGATGTGGGGATGGGAGTGAGGTCCAAGATGGAGGGGATATGGGGATATATGTATACGTATAGCTGATTCACTTCGTTGTACAGCAGAAACTAACAAAACATTATAAAGCAACTAAACCCCAATTAAAAAAAAAATTAGACAGGCAGAGAATAACGTGAGCCTGGAGCAGACAGAGATCCAGAAAGGCATCAATGCTGAGCAAGCCTTACATCAGAATCAAGTCTTAATCGTAGTTATCAGGGCTCATATGGTCAGATTTCTATGTTCTGAGAAGATCAGCAAGGCCATGGATCTATCCTGATCTCACAAAATTTCCCAGAGAGCCAATTAACTTTGGGGGATAGAAAAATGAGAGCAGCTCAATTATTAGAAGTGTAATAATAATAATGATAATGACAGTAATAATGTAATTTGACTACTGCTGGCCATTTTATAGGGCATCTCATTATGACAACTCAACAGTGTTGGGGAGAAGATAATAGCTGTTACCCTATTTTACAGGTAAAGAAATTTGAGAGGAATGATGTGAATTTCTCCACAACATACAACGAAGGAGGGGGAATAGTCAAGACTCAAATCCAGGTCTTCTAAATCAAATCCAAGATTTTTCTTCTATACATCATATTGCTTTTCCAAGTATAAGGTGGAAGTTTGGACAAAAGACACAAAGCAAAAAGAGCCTAACTTAGGAGCACTGGAAACAAGATCAGAGTAGGACCAACTGTTAAGCAAAACCAGGTAGCCTATGACATAGAGGTCTTTGAACCTCAAAGAAAGAGTATATTCCCAAGGGGAAAGACCTAACAAAGTCTACAGTGAAAGCTATGTGGAACTAGTGATAACAGGAAATGAGGACAGTCATCATTACAAGCATATATAATGTCAAGGGAGTGAGCATATTCTGAATATTGTAAAAAGGCATTTTCTAAAATAAAAGCAAAGTCTTCTTTTCTTGAAACCTTTGGTAGACAGTTGTCAGTTCTCACTTGGCACCCAGGATACAATGAGACAGATCTGATGGTGTAAGTTCCGGGAGAAGCTTTCTATGTGTTTATATTAGGTGAGTGAGTTTGTTTTTCTTCATCGTAATCTGTGAGAGGCTGCTTTTTGACAAGATCATGATACAATGTCATGCCCTTAACACTGAAATGGAAAAACTGAACCAAACCCACTTTGAGGGAAACTGGGACTGAGCAAAGTTTCACAATAATGTCACTCCTACAATGCATCATCTACACGGCACAAAACATGGGATTCCATGACATTCCAGCACACTAAATTGCCTCCCACTTCCTCTACTTTGCTTCCCACAACACACACAAACACTCACCCCAACTGCCCTTTGACTGAAACTATGTACTAATAGAAAGGAAGTGAGTGTTTAAATATTCCTTTTTTATTGAAGTATAGTCGACTTAACAATATTACACTAGTTTTAGGTGTACACATTGTGAGTGATTCAATGTTTTTGTAGATTACACACCATACAAAGTTATTACAATATTATTGACTATATTCCCTGTGCTGTGAATTACATCCCTGTGTCTTACTTAGTTTATAACTGTTAGTTTCTGCCTCTTAATCCCCTTCACCTGTTTTGTCCAGCCCTGCATTTCCCTCTCCTCTGGCAAACACTAGTTGGTTCTCTGTATCTGTGAGTCTGTTTCTGTTTTATGTTTGTTTGTTTTGGTCTTCAGATTGCACATATCAGTGAAAACATACAGTATTTGTCTTTCTGTGTCTGACTTATTATACTTAGCAGAATATCCTTCAGGTCCATCCATGTTGTCACAAATAGCCACATTTCATTCTTTTTTATGCCTGAGTAATATTCCATTGTGTGTGTGTGTGTGTGTGTGTGTGTGTGTGTGTGTGTGTGTGTGTGTGTGTGTGTATATATGCCTCATCTTCTTTATCCATTCATCTATCAATGGTCAGTTAGGTTGCTTTCATATCTTGGTTATTGTAAGTAATGCTACAATGAACACTGGAGTGCATACATCTTTTCAAATTAGTGTTTTCATTTTCTTCAGATATTGCTGGATTATAAATTGATGGATTATAAATATTCTTTTTACATTTATATGGATGTATATAAGCATCTGTGAGCATAAACCCTTAGCTTCCATGCTTTCCTAAGTAGTAGGATCTTTTGACTGATAAAATGATCCCAAAATGACATAGGAAAAGGAGTTACAAATAAGATACAGGCTTATTTCTTGGGAAAACCAAGTAATAAAAAAGAACAGAAATAAAAGATTGAGCGCTTATCTCAGAGACTTATCATTAAAAGTGAAAAGTTACCAAGAGAAGTAGACCTGTAAAATATTGCAAATATTTGTGAAATCTTTCCTTCACCTTTTTGCAACTAATACATATTGCTTTCAAGATAATAGAAGTAAATAAACATTTAAAGAAAAAAATTAATGAAAGAGGGCTTTTTTAAAGGATTACTAACTGAATCAATGTCTGCTTTTTTTATTTCTCTCCCTTTCCCCTTGCTCAGGTGCTTCTAAGTAGTCATCAAAGACATAGATTCAAGGGATGTTAATGCTACAAAGGACGTAGACATTAGCTAGCAGTCCATTGGTTTAAAAATACTGTTTTCAAAGAATACTTTGTTCAAAATCAATAAAAGCCCAACATAAAACATGGCTTTGTGCAGGTTGACATGCACTTGGGTCCTTTTCTCTCCCAGCCTCTATCTGCAATGCTCCCTAAAGGGATTCTGGGTAACTCTCCCCCAGAGCACTGGCTTGTAAAAGTCTTTCCCATGTATGAAAAAAAAAAAATTGAGGAGCAGAAAGGTAAAGGACTCCAACATCACAAAGGTGGTACATAGCAAATAAACATTTCTTCCTTGCTTTGTCATCTCCTAAATTTGTCTTCTCATCCTTAACTCATTTTGTAGAGCTACAGAATGAATTCCCAGGGGAGGAAAACAGAAAATGGCACCAAATAACTGAAAACTGATTTACTTCCCTTTTCTTTCATTTCAAGAAAGTAAAACACCTGGCTGTGCAATGCAATCCCTTTGAAACTGACATATAATCACAGAATATTTAATTATGGCCCACTTCCTGATAGTATCAGTTTTATGTTAACAGTTTTGCGGCAATTAAATTTCTCAGATTACCATTTTTCAGAAAGTTCTCCATGTGCGTCAATGGTAAGGGATCCATTTCCAAACCTGTCTTGTTTCCTTAGTGAGTCAGTCTCTCAAAGCTTATATTGCAGTCATTGTTTGTATTAGTAAAGTAATTAATCCCTAAAGTAAGAAGAACAACTACATACAGTCTCTGTGAAATTCCTAGCCGAAAAAGTCATTTCAAACAGCTTGCTTTCCTAAGTATTGCTTAATACTACCTAATCATGACTAGCACTGTACAAAAATATAGAACACACGGCAGAAGACTATGGCAACAGTGGAACTTGGGAAAATACGTGTATTGGAAGAAAATAATATAATGCTGGTGAGCAATGAAAAGAACAATCTTGAAAAAAAAAGGAACATATAAGAGTTTGGTGTACTGTGCTTTTCCAAACGTATGGCTTTATTTAGCAAACTAGGGAAAGTCTATTTTTTCCATTATTATTACTTATGTGTCAGCAGGCATCACTTGGCCTTCTCCCTCTTAGGCCTGACGCTGAGTCAATGTTTAGCATCCAAACCACACATAAACTATTTTTCCCTTAGAAAGTGCTCATCTGATGACTTAATAAAAGTACTTTCACGGTCGGGAAGAAAAAAAAGTGTTCGTCTTGTTCTTTGAGATTGAAAGCTGCTTAAGATTTCTAGAAAATACTGAAGTCAGCAACATTCAAAAATGAGAGTTTGGGGATGAGATCTCTCTACCTCTATGTTATTCTTACCATTCCCATACCTGGAAGCTGGAGTGATACAGCCAGACGCAGAACAGAAATTACTACCGGAAGTGCGGCACAGGTGGCCAATTCTTACAGGGTGCTGAGTGCTGACTTCTAGGTGACTTTCTGCACATTGGACTTTGCATTTACCCAATTGTCCTGAGGTCAGGACAGTTGACCACTGGCCCTAGTCAAACCAGGCAATTTCAGTAAAAACAAAGCAAGAAAGAGTGAAAAACTATAGCATTGAAGCCGTGAGTAATAACAATAGAACCACCAGTGATAATAACAGCAGATATTTTTAACATTTACTATATTCCAGCCACTAAGCTAGCACTGCGTGCATTGTTTTCCTCACTCTCACAACAACCCCTTCATTGCTGTTTTGCAGATGTGGAAGACGAAGCTTAGCAAAGTGAGGTAATTCATCCAAGTTCCCAAAGCTAGTAAATCAGAGTCAATATGAGGAGTCTGTTTCCCCCCCATCTCCCAAATCCAGCACTCTGTTTGTAATCAGTACAAAATACCACTTCCATCTCTGAAGAGAAGAAGCTGCACCAGATAACCAGTCTGTAAATTCCAGGTGAACTCCTTCAAGCTTTTGATTTCACACCAAAAATTGTCTTCAAAGTCTCTAGTAGGAGAGAAATAGCACATCATTTCCCAGAATGCATGGGAACACAGTCAGCAACAGCAATTTCCCCAATCCCATTTCTCAAAGCATCCTGTTCATCGGTAGCCCATGCTCCAACTGAGCAATTTCTGAGGCCTTTTCACCTTTCTGACTTTGTATTCACTGACATATTTTTCCTATTCTCACTACCCTCTCCCTTCTTGCACCTATACCTATCAAAATCCAAACCAGACTATAATTTTCAGACTAAATACCACTTTCTCTACAAACCTTTCTCGTGAGATGACATCTGCTGGATGTACAATTTCCAACTGCCAACCACATACATCCTGTGAGATGTTCTACATTTCTTCCCTATACACCACACAAGCAGGGGCCACACATACAAAAGGCACAAAACTATCTAACACCTCTGTGTGCCTATTATGGAGGTGGCTTACTTCCCTCTCACCCCTCACCCATAACCTCACATCAATTTTATCAAGTACAGCCAATGAGGTCATAATGCACTGTTCATTTGCAACCGTTTCTAAAGCCTAAACAAAAAGTGTAACATCATTCACGGATGCTCCGTAACTGAATCCTCATACGAATAAAAAAACGAACAATTCCAGGAAAACGTTGCTGGGAAATAATTCTGTCAAAAAATTCTGAAACCGTAGCACAACCAGAGGTATGTGTGAATAATCATTTGGGTGACATGTTACGGTCATACTTCTAGTACTTCTGGTACTTTATACTCTTTGAGATTGTGTTTCAGTAACAGTTTCTTCAGCAGGAACTTTACAATCAGTGATCAAAGCTAACCGTTGATCTTGGTTCAAAAAAAGAAACAAACAAAGCCAATGATCATGACAATGAAGAGATTTTGTACTATGTAAACTTTAATCAAATAATATATCAAGCCTGCCATATGCATAAAACATAAAAATGTATCTGGAAACTTCAGATGGAAGGTAAGGGAACGAAATGAAGATTAGGCTGATGAGGGAGGCCATGACAAATGTACAAGCAGAGGAGGAAGCTAGTCGGGGAGAATGATCTGTGAGTTGATGTGCATTGGTAAGAAAGCACAATTTGCATGTCCTAGATGCAAGACTTCTCTGCTCTCCGCGCCCTTGACAGGCCTTCAACAGGCTCAGCCAGGCTGGAAGAGTCCAAAATATTACCTAGGTTTTCCCTTCCTTAGAAAACAATAAAAAGTGTAGTGTTGCATTTTCTTTACAGCGAGGTCAATGTGACAGTTTGTCCTCTCAAGTTTCATGAAGAGTCGATTTTTTTTTAATCTGGTTGTATTTATATAAATTATTTTTATTTGTAGGGGATCAGCTAATAAGGATGTCTTAGAGTTATCTAAATCATAAAAATGCAAATCCTGTCCCTTATTCTCGAGACCGTATATTTGTGGGAGTGGCACAGGAGGGAAGAGCTAAAATGTGATCTGTCATAGCTCTTTATCTTCCCTGGTATCTGATTTAGTATCATCATCAGGCATATCATATTATAGGAAAAGTGTGAACAGAAGCCTTGAATTCACAGCACAATTCTTCTACCTTTCTACAAAGTCTAAAAGGTCTGAAGGCAAAAGAAGGATGATACATCCAATGTGGATATCAAATGGACATCAATGTGGATATCAAAGTTTTAGTATTTGAGAGACACACTTAGTTTAGGGTTTCTCCTTAAAAGATGGACACATTAAATTGACTTTCTTTCAAAGATTAGTTTATAGGCTGTTGTTTTGAGGCGTAGCTTCACCCTTTGTTAAGTTTAGTTTTACGTGGTTTGTTTCTAACATTGCAAACAGGTATATGACTCCCTTAAGAGGCAAAACTACTGAATGTAAAACAGAAAGATTTTGGTACTTAAGTGCAGAGACAATTGACCTCTTTAGTTCAACAGTACACACTGAGCATGGATGAGACTCATTGGTGATGTCACAAATCCTTGGTAGGCCTAAGATGTAGGTAGGGAGAAAAGAAAAAACAATGTAGAAAAAGACAAAAATAACAGTAAGAATAGAAATTTAGAAAATAAAGAAGATCATGTTCTAAGAATGAGCTAAAGATGTCTCAGGGGTCATGTAAATTCCATGTACAATAAGACATAGTCAAGGGACCCATTCTTAATGGAAGAAAATATTGTCCTTGGATCTACACTTCAAAATGCAAAACATCACATTATGGCTTTCAAACACTTTAACCTAGAGAGAAAAACACAAAGGCATTCCAATATAAGGAATACACTTTTCAAATGAATGCAATAGGATAAACAGTGACCTCTAATTTAAGTGTTACCTGGCCTGGAGCCAGGACTAATTAGCTCATGGCCTGGTGAACTGCATGTGTTTTTGCAGTTGCCTCAAGAATGCGCCACTGACGAGCCAGGCCACTAGTAACCGATTCCAAAGATACGATGTAGTAAATTGAAAAGATTTTTTTACCTTTCACACAGCTAAACTTTGGTTTTTCACTCATGATTAACCCTATGATCTTCCATTATAAACCCCGCTGAATAGAGCTGGTTTAATAACATCCTGCCTTCTTATGGAAAATAATCAAGAAGTTGCTCTGTGCCGCTCAAATTAAGGCATATTTAATTCCTTGTCAAATTCTTGTAAAGGTACCATGAAAAAGTCCAAAATAAACAGACTTGCTCAGACACAAAGGACAAAACGAACTGCAGGACCATTAGGACTCAGGCCAGTGGTTCTCATCATTTGTAACAATTTAGAATCCCCCCGGGAGCAAAAAAAAAAAAAAAAAAAAAAAGAACTAACTACTTCTGGGCCTCCACCCTCAGACCAACTATAGCAGATATTCTGGGGTTGGACTTGGATATCAGTGTCCTTTGAAAGCTGCTCCTGTGATTGTTATAGGCAGCAGGTTAAGTAGAGAACCACTAGCTTATTTGCTTATGAGAAAGGCAGTGGGGTGATGGAAGGGAATTCACTCATAGATGGGAACTCAATCTGTAATTACACAAGGTGCCACTTGTGTGGTTTTGTGTGAGTGACTCAGTCTCTCTGTGCTTCATTTTCCTCATCCTTAATACGGAGGATAAATATTTTCCCTCAGCCCCCCTCTGGGATTGTTTGAGGATCAAAAACTCACAGAGTGGCTTGCAAGTGGCAAGTGAGTAAGCCAGGGCTCCCTCCCATTTGGATGCTCCCTTTCTCCCTCTGCTATTGACCTGACAGAAGCCCTCATGGACTAAATTATTTCTTCCCTCCATGTTACCAAATACAGATCTCTCATGAAAAGGAAGTAGTGGTTATTCATTTTTAGGGATACTGTAAAATAAGTATTTGCAAATTTCTTCATTCTACAATCAACTTTTAATACACCTACTATTAGCAATCATCTAAAAATATGTCTTGGATTATCCAATGTATATCAATAGGACATTTACCCTTAAAATAGTAATCCTCACATAAAAATAGACCTCTTGCAACCAAGTTTATTCTTTCATATACAGGGCCATTTTGGAAATCAGAAAAATGGTAATTCCTAATCTTTTCATTTATTTTTTCTTCACATGTCAATTTATCAGAGGATCAACTGGAATGTCAAATATTTTGAAGAATATCTAAAACTTCCAGAAAGACAGCATGGTAAAAAAAAAAAAAAAAAAAACTGTACAAACTAGTTAAGAGTGAGCACTGTACACAAGTGGGCATGAGCTAGGACTTGGCTGGGTGTAAATAACTGATCATTCCATCTTAGAAAACTACAAAACCAGAGTCCCTGGATCACTTGCATTCTTCTTACCAGAACTCTGCCATTGACACATCCACCCTTTTGCACTATTCCTCTCATTCAGTTTGTTTCAGGAGATGCCCTTCAATCAATCAAACCAGGCAGTGGCACACATGTGTCATGTGGACCATAATTCACTACCAATTCCCATTCTTGAAAGAAGATGCTGCATGCCCGTAGAACTGTTCTAGTCAAACTTCTTAATCATTGGATGGAAGTATCCAGCAGCATACTGTGTTCTGATACAGCCTCATAAAGTCTTTCACGGTCATGACATCATCTATCTGCCAGGGAAGGTGGCTCGCAGGAGGAATAAGCAATGGGTTGTTGCCATGTTATCTCCCTCCTCTCCTTCAGAAGACATATGAATTTTAAAAGTTTTACCAGTGTCTGGAATCCAAAAGAGATTAGGTGTAACATTTATTCTGCTCAACTACCAAACTTATACTAACCAGAAGAACCAAAACCAAAAGGGCTTGGGGGTTTCAAAAATTACATGTCTGCTCTTCATTCATTCATGCTCTTCACAAAGTTACTTACTCATTAAAAAAGCAATTATTAAGTCTCTACTGTGTACTAAACAATATGTGAGGTAATAGAGATGAGATAAATAAGACGTAATTCCTCCCTTAAGGACGTTACAGTCTAGAATAAGGTTTCTCAACCCCAGCACTACTGATATTTAGACAATTCTTTGTTGTGGGGAACCTTCCTGCACATTGCAGGATGTTAACGTCACCCCTGACTTCTAGTCACTAGATGCCAGTAGCACCCCCCCTACCCCTGATCCAGAGTTATGACAATGAAAAGTGTCTCCAGACATTACCAGCTGTCATTTGGGGGCAAGGTAACCTCCAACTGAGGACTACTGGTTGAGAAAGAGGAGATAGACATTGAAAATGCAATGAATGACATGGGTACAATAATAGAAAAATGCATAGGATAAAATGGAGGCAGGGCTTCCCTGGTGGCGCAGTGGTTGAGAGTCCGCCTGCCGATGCAGGGGACGCGGGTTCGTGCCCCGGTCCGGGAATACCCCACATGCCACGGAGCGGCTGGGCCCGTGAGCCGTGACCGCTGGGCCTGCGCGTCCGGAGCCTGTGCTCCGCAACGGGAGAGGCCACAACAGTGAGACGCCCACGTACCG
>NC_041214.2:145411924-145426539 GCF_002837175.3 Physeter macrocephalus
TGGGCCCGTGAGCCGTGGCCGCTGAGCCTGCGCGTCCGGAGCCTGTGCTCCGCAACGGGAGAAGCCACAACAGTGAGATGCCCATGTACCGCAAAAAAAAAAAAAAAAAAAAAAAAAAAAAAAAAAGGAGGAAAAGTGTCAGGAAATGCTTTGAGGAGAAAAAGGATTAGGAGTGTGATCAGTGACCTTCTTTCTGACTAAGCGCACTTGTTAGTTCTACTGTAAAACTACCCAGGCTGGGGTGAGAGGCATCGCATGAGGTGGTCCCTTCTTAGAACCCCAAATAGGACCTTCCTATTTGGCTTCTTATCCTTTCCACCCTCCCCTGGATTGAAAGGGATAGTTTTCAAATATCCCTTTCAGTTCATTTTCCCCCTGAATGAAACTGTTCTAATGCCACATCCTCTTCTTTCCTGGAGCCCAGTAAATTTATTCACCCTTGCAGAGTATTGCAAGAATGGCTAAGCAGAAGGAAGGTGTGAACCTCCCTCTGCTTCTGCATGGCAGGGGGGTGGCTCAGAAGTCCTCGTGTGCCATGTGGAGGTTTCCAAAGGCAGAAAAATTAAGAACAAGTGAGACTGCAGTGGACCACTAATGTAGCATATGGCTAAAGTTCAGAGAGGTTTGCCAAGCCTGTAAGAGCCAAGGAGGTGTCAAGTCCCAAGAAAGGACCATTGTGGGTGTCCTTGCAAGGAGAAACAGAGAGCAGAGAAGAAATATGGAAGATTGGACATAAACCCGAAAGAAATCAAATGACACCCAGTAAGTTACATAGGAAAAAGCAGAAATAACCTAAAGGCATGTTAGAATTCCTCACTAGAATAAGGGTCATTGAGAAAGATGCTATCAGTTATAGAAAATAAATATGCTCCATATTCTTTGCCTATCAACCTTTTGGTTTGAAGACTTTCTATTCCCGAACACAAGAACTTTGAGATTGGAAATACAAAGTTCTGCTGGAGTGCACATCAGAGTGGTTTAAACAGGTCTGGCTACTCAGGGAAGACCTGGATATAAACATATAATGTTGAACAGACATTGGAGAACGAATAGGAAATACCCTGTTGAAGACGGGACAAAGGAGTGTTCCAGCTAAAGGAATGGATGTGAGAAGCGCCATATGTGAGGGAGAATCAGGTGTATTTGAGGAGAGGAATATATACATAGTGTTTCTAAGGTGAAGAGACATACTAGTCAATATTTATTCAGAATATATTATATCCCAGGAACTAAGCTAAATTCTTTATGAATAGCATCTTGATTAATTTTCATCACAAGCCAACAAGGTGGGAGGTTTTAGTTTCCCTACCATTTAGCTACTGTTATCAACTTCTTCATCATAATCTGATTTGCATTTTAGAAAGTGTACAGGTAAAGGAATGATCAAATGGATTAAGAAGAAGCAATTAAGAAGCTTGCTGCAGAGCACACACTAGGAGAAATTGAAGTTCCAGAGTATGTCATTAGTGTTTGGAATGGAAAAGAAGGGAATATTCATGAGTCCCTTCAATTGTAAAGAAAATGAAATGAAAAAGACTGATGCAAGCAACTGATTTTTAAAGTTCAAAAGAGAGAGGAATTGAATGAAGCCAAAACTTTGACCACAGAGAACAAACAGCGAACTACTACCACAAAGAGTTGGATCAACAGGAGGTAGGAGGTCTGGCTGGGAGATGCAAGGATGTGAACAGGGGGAGCAGTGAAACAAGGAGCTGAGATTTGCACTGCTGAGTCTGAGGCACCTCGTAGCTTGAAATGGGGTACTAGAGCTTTGCAGTAAAAGATGTCCAAAGACATCGGTTTAGATGACTTTCACCTTGAGGTCAAAGTTGAAGTCCCAAACATGAATACGACGGTAAGGAGAGAAGAAACAAAATGATCACTGACAGTTGTGACTTAAAAAAAGACCCCTAGCACACATCTGTAAGACCACCCTGTCTTGCTTTCTGCTTAAACATTAACAACTGCAAGAGCAAAATCAATACTGGTTTTGCTGATGTTTGCAGCTGAGGGACCAGGAAGAGTGACCATGATCTTAGAACTGCTTCTTTCTATGGTTTTCCCTGATAAAACCATTTCTATGCTTTATTCTCTCTCCTTACTCCACTGAGAGCCATATGTTCATATTATCCTACATTCATGTCCATGAACCTGTCTCTCTTACTTATTTCTCAATTGTGTCAAATCAGGTGGGAGCTTTGTGGGGGATGCATGTATGTTTTAGTGTTGTTGGGACAAATAAAATAGTGACTCCCACTAAAGAACACTGAGTTTTACAGCTTGATATTGTAAAATGAATTCAACTTGATTTGTTGAAACATCCCATGCCTGCTCTGTCCCAAAAAGAAGAGCCTAAATATGTAAATACTGACAGGAATACAGCAGATGTTTAAAACACTTTGCCTTTTCCTCATTATCTGTCTCTGGATCATTCAATTCTGTTCACTTACCTTCTCCCCGGTCTGCAACTGCCAAAACCCCATCTTTCAGTATCTAGCCCCAGGAATCCCTTAGGGAAGCTGTCCCTGCTCTGTCCCAATGGGTGTCAATCACCCTGCCCCTGAGCACTTTACATCTCTCTTAAAGCATTCGTTGTGTTCATGTATTTTGTGGTGTGTGTGTATGAGTGCGACTGTGATTGGAGTTAATGAAACAAGCACATTGTCATATAAGTAGTAACAATTAGAAGGGTTTCATGGAAACACAAGCCATGAATCCTTTCGCCCAACCTCACCACTTCCTACTGAAAATAACACTGTCAGTAGGAAAATCCCCCCATATTTGTAAATAGCAACAATGTAATCAGCCTTCAATTGTATTTCCTTATTGGTGATGCAGTTCTTCTTTCCACACGATGCAAGACATTGTCATAATTGAACCTTTGTATAATGGATTGGCAGAGCATGTAATCTAAACATCTGGATTCTGCTACACATGGCTCATTAGCTATTGTTGCAAAAGTCAATATGAACTCTATGCTGATGCAATTAAATACGACTGGAAGAATACATGCTTCCATATTTTTGGTTATACATATGTATATATTTGACACACAATTCAATGTCGTCACAGGAATTTTTAAAAGAAAAGGTTTCTACAGCCATGTCTGTTAACCATCATTGTACTACTTCCTGGAAGCAAGGGAAAAGTGAGTAGTGCTGGGCTGTCAGCCACTTCACCACATTGCCATAGTGAGAGAATATCTAATAATAAATAAATTCAGTCAAGTATCAGGATTTCTAGTCTGCTCTTCATGGTAAAAATATGCTTCAATTTGAAATTGTCCAGAAATGGGTAAAAAGGGGGTTTTTATCCAGCATTGCTTAACTTGCAAGAACACAAAAGAGGTGATTACAAATAATACTTTCACCCTCATTGCTGTCCTACTAAAGTGACCTGAAAAGTGTGTGGCCTCACACTGAGTCAGAATGAGAACACAGCTCATGAACTTCACAGTACTGGGTGAGCCATCCCAGAGTGAAATCCAACAGCAAGGGAATTGAGAGAGAAGCAAACTATTACTCTTTCACTTTCACTGTTGCAGTCCCAATTTTGCCCTTTACAAGGCCAAAGACAAAGTAGTCCATACCAGAATTGGAGTGGCCTTTCCCTTTCAAGTTTCTGTAGGCATCAGAGCCTCAGAAAAGAGATAGCACCCTCCCATATTTCTTCTTTTATAATTGTTACAAAGGGAGGAGGTACAGTTTTCTTTCCCTGTATTTGGTCATCTACCATGGAAAAATATTGTGTTACATATTTTCTCTCTTACCTGAAATCTCTCACCCTCATTCCAAACTAAGTAAATACTAAACCAAAGGTGGAATGCTGTTATTAATTTAAATCACCCAAACTGTCGTACATGGAAATAGATGTACAGGTTGTCTTCAATCAGATTTCTTGAATACAGACACTGAGATTTGCATACAGGGTGTTTATTGGCAAGTCTTCACAAGAATTACACATGTAAGGGAGTGATGGAAGTAGGATTTTGCAGAGGGAAAAGTTGAACTGTGGTGCGGTTACACCAAAACTTCAGCATGGAGAGTTCTGAGTTGAGGATGGCCCTTGAGAATTATCCCAAGCTAAGTCAAGGGGGTCAGGCCTTTGGACCCCCAACTGACAAGTTATTGGATGCTGAGTTCTTCCAGCAAGGAAGCATAACCTTGAGGGAAGGAGTGTCCATCTACCAAGGGCAATTCTCAAAGAGGGACAGAGCTCAGAGCCATCAGCAGGCAACATATCAGGCTTGGAGAATGAGCACCTTGGCTCTGAAGAGGGTGATCTGGATGGCACATAATGGTGTTGACTACAATCCACTCCAATTTAAGATGCTTGAATCTACTTGCTGCTGGTAATAAGTTCTCCCCATCTAGGAACATCTTCTTCAGGATTCTAATTGGTCTCATTTTCCAATGAAACTCACAAGAGGAAGGTTAGTAGAATGAACTACTGCAGCCCTTTCCACCACAGCTGTTCTCAAGGCTCTAAGTGATACTCATCAGTGCTTGCCTTTACTACCCATTCTAGATTCTCCACACCCTCAGTTTGTACCTCTGTTGGTCTAGGTAGCTGACCTGTTGGGGTGACCCAAACTCTCATCTCTAAGGGATCTGAGTCCCTGGTCACCATGTAATTCTTGGGTCATGGCTGCTGTACTTGTACATTACATCCCATCACAATGGAGTATGTGAGTACCAAGAAACACACCAGTGGATCAGTGGTGCCAAACTGCCCCAGTGTGAAACAACAAACTTTCTTCCACTTGATAATTGGGGCCACCTACCTTGACATATCTTCTTTCCTTGCCTTCTTGTCTGTTGATATGAGGGAACTGAAATGACCAGGCAGCCATAATAACTTAAAGTTCAATAGGATTATTTTTTTTTTTTGATTGTCAAACTGGATTTTTATTTTGTCTCCTAGTGAAACCATTCTCCTTCTGGGATCAAGGACCTCCAAACACACAGAGCCTAAAATTAAAGGAAAAGAAATATAAAATTTCCCTCAAGTGGGTCGTAGGAGTGGTGGCAAGCTGGGCCACTCCATTCCTATTTCTAGACCCTCTTATTCCACCTGCTGGGAAAACAACACCATCTTATGATCACTGATTTAGGTTATTTAATACACCCTGGAGGATGGCACCTCATCCTTCCAGGTGCCAACACGAAGTTGACATAGTTGTACCAAAAAAGGTAACCCATTCCACTTTCAGGCTGAGAGCTTCTGGCTGGTACAGTATAACCACTCCAATTATACATTTGGGGAACCAGGGATATGACTGCCATAAGGATATGAGGAATGAGCCCACCCACAATAAACCTGGCCCAAGCTAGCTCTCCATTTATATGCCCTCTCCAACAATGGAATACGATTGTCCCTGGGTATAACTGGCAGCTCAGAGCCTATGTCCAATTATCCTTGAAATGTCTACATAATCTTTCTCTAGTGCATATTACCCAGATAATATTCAAATGCCCCTTCAGTGAAAGTTTTGTGAAATCATTACAATATAAGCATGTTGTGTTGCACTACCTTTCTTTCTGATGATCATGACAACTTTAATAACTCTTCAAACAAAACCTAATACAAGGAAATACTACTTGAAATACAAGTGGCAATAATAAAATAAGTCACATGTATCATTTATACTAAGATCAAGAGAGTTCAATTATATCTATGCTTAGCTCTGACTATATATCTAATACACCTATTTACTTATAAATATACATGTATATGTATTTATATAACAATTCTGAACAATAGATTGTTAATAAACAACTGGTGCTGGTGTAAATGAGATAAGAAAATATTCTCCTTATCTTGTGCAAGGTACCATCAGTATGACTACTTCCATTTCCTGGCATCCAAAACTCTTCCCTCCTGGGCAGCAGGCATGGGTCTCATGGAAGTGTAATACTCCATATACTCTTCACACAAAGTTTCGGAACAGCTACTGGGAGGTAATATTCCATGGGTCAAATTTCTTCATGTCCTGCCCTTCATCCAGATTATATTTTCAAGGATGTTTGTGTACTTAGCAGCCTTGGAAAATAGAGATAGATATCTCCCTCTGGAGCCAAAGGAAGGTTTGATTACAGTCTTAGAAAATTAATGTAATGTTTCCCTCCAGAGTAAAGGGCATGTTTGCTTACTGTACAGATTAGTAAAGATAATGTCTGAGACTTCCCTGGTGGTGCAGTGGTTAAGAATCTGCCTGCCAATGCAGGGGACACAGGTTTGATCCCTGGTCTGGGACTACCCCACATGCCTCGGAGCAACTAAGCCCGTGCACCACAACTACTGAGCATGCGTACTGCAGCTACTGAAGCTTACATGCCCAGAGCCCATGCTCTGCAACAAGAGAAGCCACCGCAATGAGAACCCTGCACACACTTTTTCCCCCCAGCCCTCACTGGTTCAAGGTGTTGCCATGGGCATTTTCTCCCTGAATTTCCAGGTTGCATATGTGTACAGACCAACAGGGCTCCTACGGCAACACCTAAGAATCCCCACAGTAGGAAACAAGAGATGCAAGGAGAGATGCTGTCAAGTCTATCTCATCTGCACACAGCTGGTGAAAACAGTGCTCCAAAACGATGCCTGAAATAACAGGTGGGGCTGCAAGGACTGAGAGTGGTGTCCATGAGCTGTCTAAAATGTGCCTCTTCTGTATACTTTTTCTGTTGTAAAAATGGTAGCCTCTCTATTTCTGATCGGAAACCAGCCACTTAGAGTCCTAACCATACTTCTCACCCACTAGAGAAATGCTATCACTCTGCTTCTTTGCACCAGCTATTTCTTAAAGCAAAAACTCTGTAAAAATATTTTTTTTAAAAAAAAAGGACTGTAAGGAAATAAACTGTGTTGGTTAAGTCAGTTTAAAAAAATGAATAGGTAGACTTAAACAAAAAGTCTGTAAAACATAAGAATAAAGAGGATAAATTCTGGAGTTAGACTTGTCCTGCAATAGGTAGCTCTAATGTACCTTGAGCAAGTGACTTAACCTCCCGATGCTTCTGTTTTCTCACCTGTGATAGGAAAATAATAATCACATCTACATAAAGGGTTATTTATAAGGATTAAATATATTAATACTTGCAAAGCATTCTGAAAGGTGTTCAGCACGTGGTCAGAGTCCATGAAAGCTATTTATCACCTATTAAATAAAACCATCATTTTTGATATTTTTTAGCTTAAGTTTAAGGTTAATTACAAAATAACAATTTCAATAAAACATATGGCTTGATTTGCTTATATTGGGGTCTAAAATGATGCATGGGGAAATTCCCTGGTGTTCCAGTGCTTAAGACTTTGCCTTTTCACTGATGAGGGTGTGGGTTCAATCCCTGGTCGGGAAATTAAGATCCCGCAAGCCACACGGCGTGGCCAAAAAAAAAAAAAAAAAAAAAAAAAAAATATATATATATATATATATATATATAGAGAGAGAGAGAGAGAGAGAGAGAGAGATAAAATGATGGATAGAATGTATTGAATTTGGGCAATATATAGTTCCAATTTGTTCATAAATTTGTAAGAAAGGAACAGGAAGAAAATACCCAAATATGAACTTATACATCTATACAGTTCCCTAAAGCCAGTGAGGCTCCATTTTCTCCACAGTTGCCTCTGCAGTCTCATCCTTATGTCCAGGTTTCAGGATGGTCCATGCATGTGCTGAGTTTTTGGTTCCATGATCACACCATTCTTGATCCCTCTTCATGACTCTCACGAGTTATTCCCTTTGTCTACAACACTATTTCTTCAACTCTCTGACCAATAATACTCATCCTTCAGGGTTCAGATTCTCCTGCCACTGGGAAGCCTTCCTGGATCCCCAACTCTGAGCAAGCTTCCCTTCCTCTGTGCCCTTATGGCACCCCATATTTCCCTGTTATAGCACTTACCATCCAGCATTGTAATGACCTGTCCTCATCTGTTTCCCTCACTAGACCAAATTCCACAGTTAATGTTTCATTTCCCTCATTTAGTTCAGTGCCTGGCACATGTAGACCCTTACAAAATGTTAGTAGAATTAACAAATAAGAATGAATAAACATATAAATAAGTTCATAGAACAAGAAAATGCATAGAAGACATCAGCTAGTTGAATTACACACAAAAAAATGACAGAACAGAACATTCACTTGGTTTTCTCATGTCTGTTCTCCAGTCCTCAGCCTCAAGGTGGGTTGAGCTCACACATGGTGGTGCCCTCCTCCTGGACTATAATAGCAAGGTGTACACTTGCACCTGCTCCTTCAGACTGATGCCTGACCATGCAGGTCTCCTATTGAGTTTCTAGCTTTGGCTGTGGCCAAGGAGCAGTCCAGCTCCATCCTCTTTCCTAATAAGCAGGATTACACAGCTTCCTGTTGCCCTTTTTTAACGTGACCCCAACTAAGGTCTTCATACGGACATCCTCATCCTCTGTGAGGTGCATGGAGGATAAAATAGAGAGAGTTCAATCCAGGGATACAAACTTGATTGGTACAGTGATTGGGACATCACTTCAGTGTCACCAAAGACAAAAGTCACCCACTGCTCATTAGCATAAAGTCATTTCCCTTAATTATCAATATTTCAGCAGTCTCTTTTCACTAGAACGTGATTATAATCACAAATGATTGCTCATTATCAATCATGAACACAAACAAGAGGTACTATTTTTAAGCTCATCCGAAGATTTTTAGGTTCTCTATCTTCTTTTTTGGTACTCTGCTCCCCAGTCCTCATAGCCTTCCCTTAAAGGTTTCTCCCCTGAGAAGACTCTCTACCAGCTTCTGTGGTTCTACAACTCGCCTACAAACCTACCAAAAAGAGGGATTATAAGGCTCAAGGCAGTGATTCCCAAAGTATGATCTTTGGACCACCTGGAACATAATCACCAGGGTGTGTATCCACAACTCAATGCAATAAACCAGATTATCTTGGGGTGGATCCCTTGAATGTCATCTTAAATCCCTCAGATGATTACTATACACACTCGACATTGAGATCTACAGGCTTGACTACTTCCAGTATTTCTAAGTATTTTAAAGAAAATAACCTTCAGACTTCAAAGTAATGAATGTCTCTCTATATAGAGCTGAACTGAAGGTCACTTGCTTAACTATAGGAATCATCCTGGCTCAGGTAACCATCTATGGAGCAGATTCACACTTTAAGATCAAGTGAATTAATGACACGATATGGAATTGAGAGCATACCAACTATGGGATTATTGACTCTGACATCTGACATCAGTTTAAACCTGAAGCCAGAATTTATGAGCTGCTTAGAGATATGTTTTTAACTTCTAGGAACTGAATGTTCTTGTGGTAACAAACACAGTTGGAAGTCTATAGAACCTTCAGAGATTTGCTTGCCTGTGCGGTGGATAGGCATGATTACCTGAAATACTGGAGAACTTAAGAGAAATATTAATGATGCTGAAGAATTCCTTCAAATTTGAAGAATCTGGCTATAGGTTGCATTTGAGTAACATCCAGAATTAATAAATTGGTGAGCAATGCCCGAGGTACAATGGTACCAAATAAATATACTAGTAAAGAGACAGTATCTATTTCATGAGTAAAAAAATTCTAAGTAATCTCAGGACATTTTTCTTCACAAACAAGCCATTATTTTCCTATAAAGACAATCTCTTTGCTAGCAAAAAATCATATTTATTTATTGATCTGGATAATTTGCATCTATGGTGAAATTCCTCTGAGTGAACACTATATACAAGAATTGAACAGCATATTAGTTTCTATTGTATCAAACAAGGTGATGATAATTTCCAAATGAATCCTTTGACTGGAGGTTGGTTCTCACTTTGGGGAAAAGGTTGTAAATTCTTTTTTCATGCTGAGAAAACGCAGTCAATTCCCTCTTTCACTATATACAGTTGTGCACTAAGATTCCAGAGAGAAAGAGAATCCCATCAAAGGGACACTTGACATCCATCCACCTCTGATGCACCAAAAAGCTCCATCTTGAGTGAGCTGATGTGACAGTCTGCTAAGACTGAATCAGTATATGACATCACTCACTTCAGAAATGCCAGAAACCTCTACAGGAATGAGAGATTAAATTATTCTTTGTAGGCACAAACATATGGACATTGTTTTCAAAGGCATATATTATAGTCGTTAATTAAAATCTTTAGAAATAATACAGTATCAAGTATCAGATATTTCATAGACCCATACATTAATAAAAATAGACTTTTGCTTTTCCCTGAAGATGTTTAATTAAACAATAACAAGAAGAGCAAAAACCGGAATATAAGGTACATTATGTTGAAAGAAATGCTGGTGCTCGGTATTTTAGCTTAGATTCATTCTTTTTTATTCAGTAAAGATGTATTCATTGTTCCCTCATGCCTAATACCATTACTAAATATCAGTAATTCAATTCAAAGAACAATAATACAATACTGACTTTGCCCCCACATAAATTCAACTTCAATAGGGAGAAATAAACACATTAACAAATAATTATAACAGTGTGTGTTCATTATCACAATATAGGAATGATTTTTTACATAAAGCCTTGGAGTTCTCATAAAGATACAATTTGAGCTCAGTCTTGAAAAATTAGGGAAAGTGGGGGATGAGCCTTCACACAAGGGAAGTTTCAAGTGCAAAGTCAGAACTGACTGAGCAAACACAGTTTATTCAGGTGCAGGTCCACAGCTGCAGCACAGAACAGATGAAGAACGGTGTCAGGAAACAAGGTTGGAAAGGTATTTTATAGTCCTCTTGTGAAAGGCAAAGAGGCACTGAAAAAGTCACCCATGACCCTTCACAAAATAAAACTATTTTTCAACAGACTACTTTTTAAAGTAATTACTTAAACATTTCTCAATAAAAGTGGGCAATATGAAACTTTCCACAAAATAAGATATATTTGTTGAAAAATAATACAGTCTTATGACCACATACCCACGTGAAGCTTCAAATTCCATTTACAGAATCATAAACATTGCTTTTTGAAGTCACACGCAGTTCTGATAGTTCATAATTATAAGGAAACTAAACAGAAAGAAGACAAACTAGGTCAGCAATGTAGGGCACTAATCATCCGATTCTATTCAGTCTGTTTTAGAATTCTGAAGACTAATTCTTCCAACATGTGAAATTAGAAGATTGGCTTATTTCTAATCTTAGTGGGAAAGAAAAAATAAAAATACATTCAAATCTTTGGAGCTAAAAATGGTGTGTAGGAAAACATAGGCAGAAGACTCTATGACATAAATCATAGCAAGATCCTTTTTGACCCACCTCCTAGAGAAACGGAAATAAAAATAAAACTAAACAAATGGGACCTAATTAAACTTAAAAACTTTTGCACAGCAAGGAAACCATAATCATGACGAAAAGGCAACCCTCCGAATGGGAGAAAATATTTGCAAATGAAGCAACTGACAAAGGATTAATCTCCAAAATATACAAGCAGCTCATGCAGCTCAATATCAAAAGGACAAACAACCCAATCCAAAATGAGCAGAAGACCTAAATAGACATTTCTCCAAAGAATATATACAGATTACCAACAAACACATGAAAGGATGCTCAACATCACTAATCATTAGAGAAATGCAAATCAAAACTACAATGAAGTATCACCTCACACCGGTCAGAATGGCCATCATCAAGAAATCTACAAACAATAAATACCCTGAGAAAACCACAATTCAAAAAGAGTCATGTACCACAATGTTCATTGCAGCACTAATTGCAATAGCCGGGACATGGAAGCAGCCTACGTGTCCATCAACAGATGAATGGATAAAGAAGATGTGGCACATATAAACAATGGAATATTACTCAGCCATAAAAAGAAACGAAATTGAGTTATTTGTAGAGAGGTGGACGGACCTAGAGACTGTCATACAGAGTGAAGTAAGTCAGAAAGAGAAAAACAAATACCATAAGCTAACACATATATATGGAATCTAAAAAAATAAATGGTTCTGAAGAACCTAGGGGTAGGACAGGAATAAAGATGCAGACGTAGAAAATGGACTTGAGGAAACGGGGAGGGGGAAGGGTAAGCTGGGACGAAGTGAGAGAAGTGACATGGACATATATACACTATCAAATGTAAAATAGATAGCTAGTGGAAGCAGCCGCATAGCACAGGGAGATCAGCTGGGTGCTTTGTGACCACCTAGAGGGGTGGGATAGGGAGGGTGGGAAGGATATACAAGAGGGAGGGGATATGGGGATATAAGTGTATGTATAGCTGACTCACTTTGTTATACAGCAGAAACTAACACAACAATGCACATCAATTATACTCCAATAAAGATGTTTAAAAAAATAAGATATAATCCTCATTGTTTATAATGAGGGAAAGAGTTGAGAATTTACATCAAAATGCTAAACATATTAATAAAGGTATGTACAAGATATACTGGGAGTATCAAAGAAAACCTTCCAGCCTCTTTGAAGGAAAGAAAAGATTTCACATGAATAGGGAAGAGCCTGGTAAAGTGATGGGGGAAGAAAATTTTAGGGCGTCAGGACACTGTTTCCGAAAATATTCATAAGGCATTTTACCATTTGATACTAAAGATATGGTACATCTCTTATTTGTCCAAATATGATAAAACCCTGTTTTTGTGTAGTTGATATTTTTATTATTATTTATCGCAAGGTACAAGTGTTTTTTTTTGTTTGTTTGTTTGTTTTTAATTTTGTTATTTCCTTTTACTTTTGACAGGGGGATGTTAGAGCCATGCTTACCAATTATGGTGACAAGGTATGGTGTCAATTTGCTGTATACCTCCTTGAAAGTTAAGTTCCCTCTAAAGCATGATTTGACCACCAAATTGTATTTAGCAATTTTCTGTTTCATTGCCATTCATTTTATGCTTTGTGTTTCTGGCTCTTTTATTTTTCCCCTGCATGCCAAGAGATACAATGATTAATACATAAAAACTCTGTGTCTTGGTTAACAAAAGCAGAAGAACATGACACTTGACAATACTAGGGCTTGACGGTTAACATCTGCCTGGGGATAGTCTAAAACTATGTTGATTGAATCACAACTCAATCACATTTATATGCCAGAAATCATTTTTATAGCCTTCATAAACTTGTATTAACTACTTCAAGGCTAGAGACAGAATGAGATGATTCATTTATACTGAGTTTGCCTACACAAAATAACCATCTATGGATATCCTTTTATTTACTTATTTTTTTAAAAAACATCTTTATTGGAGTATAATTGCTTTACAATGGTGTGTTACTTTCTGCTTTATAACCAAGTGAATCAGTTATACATAAACATATGTCCCCATAGCTCCTCCCTCTTGCATCTCCCTCCCACCCTCCCTATCCCACCCCTCTAGGTGGTCACAAAGCACCCAGCTGATCTCCCTGTGTTATGCGGCTGCTTCCCACTAGCTATCTATTTTACATTTGGTAGTGTATATATGTCCATGTCACTTCTCTCACTTCGTCCCAGCTTACCCTTCCCCCTCCCAGTGTCCTCAAGACTATTCTCTACATCTGCATCTTCATTCCTGTCCTGTCCCTAGGTTCTTCATGGCTTGATTTGTGACCCAAGATATGATCTATCTTGGAGAATGTTCCATGAGCACTTGAGAAGAAAGTGTATTCTGTTGTTTTTGGATGGAATGTTCTATAAATATCAATTAAGTCCATCTTGTTTAATGTATCATTTAAAGCTTGTGTCTTCTTATCTGTTTTCATTTTGGATGATCTGTCCATTGGTGAAAGTGGGGTGTTAAAGTCCTCTACTATTATTGTGTTACTGTCGATTTCCCCTTTTATGGGTGTTAACATTTGCCTTATATGTTGAGGTGTTCCTATGTTGGGTGCATAAATATTTACAATTGTTATATCTTCCTCTTGGATTGATCCCTTTATCATTACGTAGAGTCCTTCTTTGTCACTTGTAATAGTCTTTATTTTAAAGGCTATTTTGTCTGATATGAGAATTGCTACTCCAGCTTTCTTCTGATTTCCATTTGCAGGAAACACCTTTTTCCATCCCCTCACTTTCAGTCTGTATGTGTCTCTAGTCTGAAGTGGGTCTCTTGTAGACAGCATATATACGGGTCTTGTTTTTGTATCCATTCAGCCAGTCTATGTCTTTTGGTTGGAGCATTTAATCCATTTACATTTAAGGTAATTATCAATATGTATGTTCCTATTACCATTTTCTTAATTGTTTTGGTATTGTTATTGTAGTTCTTTTCCTTCTCTTGAAAATGCTAAAGAAGTTTCTTTAGAATTTGTTGTAAAGTTGGTTTGGTAGTGCTGAATTCTCTTGGCTTTTGCTTGTCTCTAAAGTTTTTAATTTCTCCCTTGAATCTGAATGAGATCCTTGCTGGGTAGTGTAATCTTGTTTGTAGTTTTCCACTTTCATCACTTTAAATATGTCCTGCCACTCCCTTCTGGCTTGCAGTTTCTCTGAAAGATCAGCTGTTAACCTTATGGGGATTCCCTTATGTGTCATTTGTTTTTTTTCCCCTTGCTGCTTTTAATATTTGTTCTTTGTATTTAATTTTTGATAGCTTGATTTATACGTGTCTTGGCGTGTTTCTCCTTGGATTTATCCTGTATGGGACTCTCTGTGCTTCTTGGACTTGA
>NC_041214.2:145430857-145449266 GCF_002837175.3 Physeter macrocephalus
GTTGTTACGTCTCCTTTTTCATTTCTAATTCTATTGATTTGAGTCTTCTCCCTTTTATTCTTGATGAGTCTGGCTAATGGTTTATCAATTTTATTTATCTTCTCAAAGAACCAGCTTTTAGTTTTATTGATCTTTGCTATTGTTTCCTTCATTTCTTTTTCATTTATTTCTGATCTGATCTTTATGATTTCTTTCCTTCTGCTAAATTTGGGGTTTTTTTGTTCTTCTTTCTCTAGTTGCTTTAGGTGCAAAGTTAGGTTGTTTATACGAGATGTTTCCTGTTTCTTAAGGTAGGATTGTATTGCTATAAACTTCCCTCTTAGAACTGCTTTTGCTGCATCCCATAGGTTTTGGGTCGTCGTGTCTCCATTGTCATTTGTTTCTAAGTATTTTTTGATTTCCTCTTTGATTTCTTCAGTGATCACTTCGTTATTAAGTAGTTTATTGTTTAGCCTCCATGTGTTTGTATTTTTTATAGATCTTTTCCTGTAATTGATATCTAGTCTCATAGTGTTGTGGTCAGAAAAGATACTTGATATGATTTCAATTTTCTTAAATTTGCCAAGGCTAGATTTGTGACCCAATATATGATCTATCCTGGAGAATGTTCCATGAGCACTTGAGAAAAATGTGTATTCTGTTGTTTTTGGATGGAATGTCCTATAAATATCAATTAAGTCCATCTTGTGTAATGTATCATTTAAAGCTTGTGTTTCCTTATTTATTTTCATTTTGGATGATCTGTCCATTGGTGAAAGTGGGGTGTTAAAGTCCCTTACTATGATTGTGTTACTGTCGATTTCCCCTTTTATGGCTGTTAGTATTTGCCTTATGTATTGAGGTGCTCCTATGTTGGGTGCATAAATATTTACAATTGTTATATCTTCTTCTTGAATCGATCTCTTGATCATTATGTAGTGACCTTCTTTTTCTCTTGTAATAGTCTTTATTTTAAAATCTATTTTGTCTGGTATGAGAATTGCTACTCCAGCTTTCTTTTAATTTCCATTTGCATGGAATATCTTTTTCCATCCCCTCACTTTTGGTCTGTATGTGTCCCTAGGTGTGAAATGGGTCTCTTGTAGTCAGCATATATACAGGTCATGTTTTTGTAACCATTCAGCCAGTCTCTGTCTTTTGGTTGGAGTATTTAATCCATTTACATTTAAGGTAATTATCGATATGTATGTTTCTATTACTATTTTCTTAATTGTTTTGGGTTTTTTATTGTTGGTCTTTTCCTTCTCTTGTGTTTCCTGCCTAGAGAAGTTTCTTTAGAATTTGTTGTAAAGTTGGTTTGGTAGTGCTGAATTCTCTTGGCTTTTGCTTGTCTCTAAAGTTTTTAATTTCTCCCTTGAATCTGAATGAGATCCTTGCTGGGTAGTGTAATCTTGTTTGTAGTTTTCCACTTTCATCACTTTAAATATGTCCTGCCACTCCCTTCTGGCTTGCAGTTTCTCTGAAAGATCAGCTGTTAACCTTATGGGGATTCCCTTATGTGTCATTTGTTTTTTTTCCCCTTGCTGCTTTTAATATTTGTTCTTTGTATTTAATTTTTGATAGCTTGATTTATACGTGTCTTGGCGTGTTTCTCCTTGGATTTATCCTGTATGGGACTCTCTGTGCTTCTTGGACTTGACTGACTATTTCCTTTCCCATATTAGGGAAGGTTTCAACTATAATCTCTTCAAATATTTTCTCAGTCCCTATCTTTCGTGTTGTTTTTGGTATCTGCCCCCAGTGTCTAAAGTTGGTTCAGTGGGTTGTGTAGATTCCTGGTGTAGTGTACTGGTGCCTGTGTTCTGGTGGATGAGGCTGGATCTTGTCTTTCTGGTGGGCAGGACTGCATTCGGTGGTATGTTTTGGGGTGTCTGTGACCTTATTATGATTTGCTCTTTTGTTCTTCTAGGTCCTTGTTGAACGTTTCTTGTATTTTCTCCATTCTATTTCCAAGATTTTGGATCATCTTTACTATCATTCCTCTGAATTCTTTCTCAGGTAGACTGCCTATCTCCTCTTCATTTGTTTCATCTGGTGGGTTTTTGCCTTGCTCCTTCATCTGCTGTGTATTTCTCTGTCTTTTCATTTTGCTTAACTTACTGTGTTTGGGGTCTCCTTTTTGCAGGCTGCAAGTTCATAGTTCGTGTTGTTTTTGGTATCTGCCCCCAGTGTCTAAAGTTGGTTCAGTGGGTTGTGTAGATTCCTGGTGTAGTGTACTGGTGCCTGTGTTCTGGTGGATGAGGCTGGATCTTGTCTTTCTGGTGGGCAGGACTGCATTCGGTGGTATGTTTTGGGGTGTCTGTGACCTTATTATGATTTTAGGCAGGTTCTCTGCTAATGGGTGGGGTTGTGTTCCTGTCTTACTAGTTGTTTGGCATAGGGTGTCCAGCACTGTAGCTTGCTGGTCGTTGAGTGGAGCTGGGTCTTAGTGTTCAGATGGAGATCTCTGGTAGAGCTTTTGCTGTTTGATATTACATGGAGCTGGGAGGTCTCTTGTGTACCAGTGTCCTTAACTTGGCTTTCCCACCTCAGAGGCACAAGCCTGACACCCAGCCAGAGCACTAAGACCCTGTCAGCCATATGGATGGAAATACATTTCTTCTTGATTCTTTCATGTTCCTGGTTTGTGAACCTGCTCTTGTTGGAAGGTCTCCTGCAATGGCGGGGGTGTCTGTGGCTCACCATGGGGACAAGGACACTACAGCAGAAGTTTTGGGAAGTACTCCTTCACATGGGCCCTCCCGGAGTCTGCCATTAGCCCCACCAAATAGCCTGTTGTCTCCAGTGCTGGGTCACCTCAAGCCAAACAACCCTATTTACTTATTTTTTAAATCAACATATTTTTGAGTGCATTTGACCTGTGAGGAGGAAATATTCATTATGACCTGTAAGTATAGGTTTTCATTAGCTATAGAACATATGCTATGCTAGTTTTCTGAAAGGACATTTAGGCACCAAATACACAAATTAAGTACAGCTCTTGTCTGAAAATAAATAAATAAATTTTAAATAAAAACGGTGTGTAATTATGGGACCATTTCAGTAGACGTGAGCAGTCTTCTATGTTCTGTCCCCCTTGGTATCATAGAGCACTTCAGTCCAGTATTCACAGACATTGTAGAAAAAAACTAATCTTATAATAATGCAGGTATACAGGATGTGCTCTCCCACTCCTCTGCCCATCCTGCCTTCATCCATTCCACTTTAAGGCACTATCTTACTGCAAAAGAAGGTTCTATAGAAGTCTCTACCAGTTGACTGAAGAGCAATATTTATTTTTTAGAAAAGGAATCTTTATTGAAGTAAAGAACAGATGTTATTCAAGGAAAGTGAGATTTTTGAATCTCCATCTTCCAAAATATGTTTTCATTTTGACCTTTTTAAAAAGCTTTTGTGACTATGTGTTCCCAGAATGCCTACCATTTTTAATTATCTCAATCACCACAACCATATGCTGTGTTAGTCTTATGTACTAGGATGTTCAAACTTTTAGAATATTGTATTCATATATGAAAAAATTGCAGCACTGCATGAAAAATGAAATGAAACTATATGTTCTTAGATCATTTTTAGAAAATTTACATTAACTCTATATAATTTTTCTCCCCTCTAAATGGACAGTCATGGCCTGTATGTTAAGTGTTAAAGTTCAGCAACAGAAAATCTATGATTTTGGTGAGCAAATAACCTACAGATAACTTTTAAACATTTTGCTTGAAATTTCCTAAATAATTATGTTAGCCATCTGCTTTGCTCTCATACTGGAAAGCCTAAGACATATGAAATCATCAAGGATACTTATATTTCTAACCCCATTTTAAGAGTTCATCATTGTGAATAAGCCATTCCTAGGACTGAAATTATTTTTCCAATAGTATCACTATATTGAAAGTTTTAGTTTATGATTTTAGTATCCTTAAATATTCAACATTTAAAACAGAAATGTAACACTTGGCAATATCACTAGCTCATATTATAGTAACCATTCCACTGAAAACAACTAGAAGAGATGAATAAAGTATTACAACTATACATTATATATGCATAAATATATATAAATATACATATACATAATTAAATATTTGAAGAGCTACTGAGACAGACAAGCCTTGAGGTATCAGGATCTAAGAAAAGGGAAGAACAAGAAGTTGAGTCCAAACATCTGGTTGCTCTATCCTCCAACAGACATGTGCCAGATTTTAAGTAAAACCAAAAGATTAAGAAGCTGATTTTTTTTTTTTTTTTTTTTTTTGGCTGGGGCAATTGTCAAGATTCTGCCCTCAGGCTGCCCAGACCTTTCCAATTCCTTCTTGTCTCATCCTAGTGCTGCCTTGATGTGGACTTGGGCTCAGCCCCCAAGTCAATTATGCCAAAATATTCAAGCCTCCTGTGAGAAGCCGATTATTTTAATATTCCATATATAAGTGAGCTCATACAGAATTTTTCTTTCTCCGTTTGACTTATTTCATTTAGCATAATGCCCTCAAATTTTATCCATGTTGTTGCAAACGGTGGAATTTCTTTTTTATGGCTGAATAATATATATGTATACATATATACACATACATATGCATATATATCTCATTTTCTTTATCCATTCATCTGTCAATGGATACTTTGTTTTCATGTCTTGGCTATTGTGAATAATCCTTCAGTTAACATGAGGGTGCATATATCTCTTCAAGATAGTGATTTCATTTCTTTCAACTATAAACCAAGAAGTGGGATTGCTGGATCATACAGTAGTTCTATTTTTAATTTCTTGAGGAACTTCTATATTGTTTTCCATAGTGGTTGTACCAATTTATATTCCCTCCAAAAATGCACAAGGATTTCCTTTTCTCCCCATCTTCACCAACACTTATCTCTTGTCTTTTTTATGACAACAATTCTAACAGATGTGAGGTGACATCTCATTGTGGTTTTGATTTGCAGTTCCCTGATGATTAGTGACACTGAGCATCTTTTCATGTACCTGCTGGTCATTTGTATGTCTTCTTTGGAAAAATGTCTATTCAGGTCCTCTGCACGTTTTTTATCAGATTTTTTTTTTTATTTTTTGCTATTGAGTTATATGGGTTCCTTACACATATTAGATATTAACCTTATATACGGCTTTTAAATACTTTCTCCCATTGAATAGGTTACCTCTTCATTTTGTTGATTATTTCTTTTCTATGAAAAAGCTTTTTAGTTTGACATTGTCCCACTAATTTATTTTTGCTTTGTTGCTTCTGTTTTGGTGTCATATGCAAAAAATTATTGCCAAGACCAATGTCAAGGAGATTTTTCCCTATGTTTTCTTCCAGGAGTTTTACGATTTCAGGTCTGACATTTAAGTCTTTAATTCATTTCAAGTTAATTTTTCTGGGTGATGTAAGATACGGGTCCATTGTTTTGCATGTGAATATCCAGGTTTCCCAACACCATTTATTAGAAAGATTATATTTTCTCCATTGAGTACTCTTGGCTCCCTTGCCAAATATTAGTTGATCATATATGTGTGGGTTTATTTCTGGGCTCTTAATTCTGTTACATTGGTCTTTTTTTATGCCAGTACCGTATTGTTTTGATTGTTATAGCTATGTAGCACAGTTTGAAATCTGGAAGTGTGATGCCTATAGCTTTGTTTTTCTTTCCCAAGGTTTCTTTGGCTATTTGGGGCCTTTATTGGTTCCATTTTTTCCGTGAAAAAAATACCATTGGAGTTTTGATAGGGATTGCATTGAATCTATAGATGGCTTTGAGTAGTATGCACATTTTAACAATATTAATTCTTCTGATGCATGAACACAGGATATCTTCCCATTCATTTGTGTCTTCTTCAGTTTCTTTCATCAATGTTTCTAGTTTTCAATGTATAGGTTTTTCACTTCCTTGGTTAAATTTATTCCTAAGTATTTTATTGTTTCTGATGCTGTTGTAAATGTTATTGTTTTCTTTATTTCTCTTTCAGAATTAATGTATAGAAATGTAACTGATTGCAACTGTTTTTTTGTATTTTGATTTTATACTCTACAACTTCACTTATTTATTAAGTCTAACAGTGTTTTGGTGGAGCTTTAGGATTTTCTATATCAATAACTGTCATCTGCAAACAGAGACAATTATTTTACTTCTTCCATTGTTATTTGGATGCATTTTCTTTCTTTTTCTTGTCTAACTGCCCTGGCTAGGACATTCAGCACTATGTTGAAGAGGAGTGGTAAGAGTGGGCATCTTCATCTTGTTCCTGATTTTAGAGAAAAAACTTTTAGCTTTTCGTGGTTGACTACAATGTTAGCAGTGGGTTTGTCATATATGGCCTTTATGATGTTAAGTTATGTTCCTCCTATACGCAATTTGTTGAGAGCTTTATCATGAAAGGGTACACTGTATTGACGTTTGTCAAATGCTTTCTGTGCATCTATCAAAAGTGTCATATAATTTAATCTTCACTCTATTAAAGTGGTATATCACATTTTTTGATTTCCATATGTTAAACCATCTTTTCATCACAAGGGTAAAACCAACTTATCATGGTGCATGATCATTTTAATATGCATTTAAATTTGGTTTGCTAGAATTGTATTGAGAATTTTTGCATCTGTATTCATCAGAGATATTGACCTGTAGTTTTCTTTTTTGGTACTATCCTTATCTGGCTTTGGTATTAGGGTAATACTGGCCTTGTAAAATCAGTTTTGCAGTGTTCTCTTCTCTTTTATTTATTGGAAAAGTTTGAGAAGCATTGGAATGAATTCTTCTTTAATGTTAAGGCTGGTTTTAAAAAAAGTAAGATTTCCTAGTTAAAAAAAATCAAAGAACAATCTTTTTGATCTTTATGTGAAAGTCTTCTTTTAATATATGTAAAGAGGAAACTTCTCTCTACCTAACACTTTAAAAGAAACTTGAGTGATTGAAGATAAGAAGACAAGGAAGTCTACAAAGGTTCTTGAGAACTTGGAATAGTTGTAATCAATAAACTTTCTATCGTCATCACTTCAAAGTAAAACTGTGCATTATGCTGCTTTAAGAAATATGTTTCACTTAGAAAGGCATAACCTTCCAAGACTGAACCAGGAAGAAATAGAAAATATGAACAGAAAAATCACAAGTAATGAAATAGAAACTGTGATTTAAAATCTTCCAACAAACAAAAGCCCATGACCAGATGGCTTCACAGTAAATTATGTCAAACATTTAGAGAAGAGCTAACACCCATCCTTCTCAAACTCTTCCAAAAATTGCAGAGGAAGGAACACTACAAAACTCATTCTATGAAGCCACCATCACCCTGATACCAAAACCAGACGAAGACACTATAAAAAAAGAAAATTATAGACCAATATCACTGATGAATATAGATGCAAAAATCCTCAACAAAATATGAGCAAACAGAATCCAACAACACATTGAAAACTGTGATTTAAAATCTTCCAACAAACAGAAGCCCATGACCAGATGGCTTCACAGTAAATTATGTCAAACATTTAGAGAAGAGCTAACACCCATCCTTCTCAAACTCTTCCAAAAATTGCAGAGGAAGGAACACTACAAAACTCATTCTATGAAGCCACCATCACCCTGATACCAAAACCAGACGAAGACACTATAAAAAAAGAAAATTATAGACCAATATCACTGATGAATATAGATGCAAAAATCCTCAACAAAATATGAGCAAACAGAATCCAACAACACATTGAAAGGATCATACAACATGATCAAGTGAGCTTTATCCCAGGGATGCAAGGATTCTTCAATATACACAACTCAACCAATGTGATACACCATATTAACAGATTGAAGAATAAAAACCATATGAACATCTCAATAGATGCAGAAAAAGTTTTTGACAAAATTCAACACCTATTTATGATAAATACTCTCCAGAAAGTGGGCATAGAGGAAAACTGCCTCAACATAATAAAGGCCACATATGACAAACCCACAGAAAACTTCATTCTCAATGGTGAAAAACTGAAAGCATTTCCTCTAAGATCAGGAACAGACAAGGAAGTCCACTCTCGCCACTATTATTCAACATAGTTTTGGAAGTCCTAGCCACAGCAATCAGAGAAGAAAAAGAAATAAAAAGAATACAAATTGGAAAAGAAGAAGTAAAACTGTCACTGTTTGCAGATGACATGATACTATACATAGAAAATCCTAAAGATGCCACCAGAAAACGACTAGAGCTAATCAATGAATTTGGTAAATTTGCAGGATACAAATTATATTTGTATAACAACAAAAGTAATGCACAGAAATCTCTTGCATTCATATACACTAACAATGAAAGATCAGAAAGAGAAATTAAGGAAACACTTCCATTCACCATTGCAACAAAAAGAATAAAATACCTAGGAATAAACCTACTTAAGAAGGTAAAAGACTTGGACTCAGAAAACTATAAGACACTGACGAAAGAAATCAAAGACGATACAAACAGATGGAGAGATATACCATGTTCTTGGATTGGAAGAATCAACATTGTGAAAATAACTATATTACCCAAAGCAGTCTACAGATTCAATGCAATCCCTATCATATTACCAATGGCAGTTTTTGTAGAACTACAACAAAAAATCTTAAAATTTATATGGAGACACAAAAGACCCCAAATAGCCAAAGCAATCTTGAGGAAAAAAAAAACAAAACAAAAACGGAGATGGCGGAATCAGTATCCCTGACTTCAGACTATACTACAAAGCTACAGTAATCAAGACAATATAGTACTGGCACAAAAACAGAAATATAGATCAATGGAACAGGATAGAAAGCCCAGAGATAAACTCACACACCTATGGTCAACTAATCTACGACAAAGGTGGCAAGGATATACAAGGGAGAAAAGATAGCCTCTTCAATAAGTGATGCTGGTAAAACTGGACAGCTACATCTAAAAGAATGACATTAGAACACCCCCTAACACCATACATAAAAATAAACTCAAAATGGATTAAAGACCTAAATGTAAGACCAGATACTATAAAACTCTAAGAGGAAAACATAGGAAGAACACTCTTTGACATAAATCACAGGAAGATTTTTTTGACCCACTTCCTGGAGTAATGGAAATAAAAACAAAAATAAACAAATGGGGCCTAATGAAACTTAAAAGCTTTTTCACAGCAAAGGAAACTATAAAAAAGACAAAAAGACAACCCTCAGAACGGGAGAAAATATTTGCAAACCAATCAAGAGACAATGGATTAATCTCCAAAATATATAAACAGCTCATGCAGCTCAATACGAAAAAAAACAAACAACCCAATCAAAAAATGGGCAGAAGACCTAAATACGCATTTCTCCAAAGAAGACATACAGATGTCCAAGAGGCTCATGAAAAGCTGCTCAACATCACTAATTATTAGAGAAATGCAAGTCAAAACTACAATGAGGTATCACCTCATACCAGGTAGAATCAGCATCATCAGAAAATCTACAAACAACAAATGCTGGAGAGGGTGTGGAGAAAAGGGAACCCTCTTGCACTGTTGGTGGAAATGTAAATTGATATAGCCACTATGGAGAACAGTATGGAGATTCCTTAAAAAGATAAAAACAGAATTACCATATGACCCAGCAATCCCACTACTGTGCATATACCCTGAGAAAAACATAATTCAAAAAAGACACATGCACCCCAGTGTTCATTGCAGCACTATTTACAATAGCCAGGTCATGGAAGCAACCCAAATGCTCATCGACAGATGAATGGATAAAGAATATGTGGTACATATATACAATGGAATATTACTCAGCCCTAAAAAGCAGCAAAATTGGGTCATTTGTAGAGACATGGATGGACCTAGAGACTGTCATACAGAGTGAAGTAAATCAGAAAGAGAAAAACAAATATTGTATATTAATGCATATAAGTGGAATCTAGAAAAATGGTACAGATGAACCAGCTTGCAAGGCAGAACTAGAAACATGGATGTAGGGAACAAATGTATGGGCACCAAGGGGAGAAAGTGGGGCAGGGAGGTGGTGGGATGAATTGGGAGATTGGGATTGACACATATACACCAATATGTATAAAAAGATAACTAATAAGAACGTGTTGTATAAAAAAACAATTCAAAAAAATAAAAAAATAAATTTTAAAAAATGTATGGCTCAAACTTATGAATACAGCAGTGACCACTAAACTCCCGTTTCATTTGAATCCCTTACCATCTCATATGGTTTTTTTGTTAAATTGTCTCTTTTGTGATCTGAAAAATATTATTTGGTGTATTTAAAATTTGGATGTGTAATTTTAAATACATGTACCTCTTACCTCATTTCCATGCCAAGACTTAAGTCTACTGTAGGATTCTAGTTGTTCAGACTGATAAAAATTGATGTTGAGCTTGGAGAGGAGAGATATTTTTTAAATAGAGACATGCTAAACTGATAAATGAAAAGGAAAAGGAGAAGGTAGATGGAAGAGGAATAAATGAGAGAAAAGAGAATGTGTGTTTTTAGAAATTCAAAGATTGTATATGTCAACTGTATTTAGGGCTTAAAGTAGAAGCTCTGGCGTATACAACCTCAGAGCACTGTGAACATGATGGATGATGAGAGACCATGAGGTGAAGGCTGCATGGCCTATAGGCCACTATTGCTTCCAAGAAGTCAGAGGAGGAGAGAACATAAGCTAGGGTTGCAGACAAAGACCTAATTTTTCTACACAGAGAGGATGAGCAATGAGTTCCCCTATTTTTCCAAGTCATCAAGGTGAACTCAGATGTTAATTTCTTAACACAGTCTTCCTTGATGTTCAGATTAAAGATATCTTTTGTCCTTCACTCTACCTCTGGTACTTTATTCTCTAACTAGTTTAATAAATATAGTAGCTATAAATCTCAGTTCACAGACCCATTTATTAACTTTAATTTCTTAAACTTTAAATCCAATATTTTTTAAAACTTTAGATCTAACTTTAACGGTTCCAGAGTTCCTAATCCACAAAGATGTTAAGAAAGTCTATCTCAAACAGTCCTGGAGCCCCTACCATCTCAGGGCAGCTCCAGAATCCAGGATGTTAATGGGATTCCTAAAATGAAAAAGGAGGTTCTCACTCCCTACCTATCATGGGCATGACTGACATCTGTGGTTTCTACTCAGTGGTGGTTTGGTGGATCTCTTATCCCAGACTATGGTTGAGATCCAGCCTCTAGGGTATCCTACCTAAGGGCAAAACCAACCAGAAGGGCTTGGATCCATGCTCTGTCTGGAGACCACTACTTAATTATCATTTTCTTTTAATTCTTGACAATTCTCCATTTCCCCTACCCCAACCTGATTCTCAAAGGTCTCCCCACTTCTCTATCCCTCCCCTCAGGATACCTATCACAATATCTTAGGTGGATCCTGACTTTTCCAAAATATGCATTTCCCCTTGGCATAGAGAGACCTATCTATCTGAAAGAGGAAAATGGAAAAATGAACCAATTAGGTACCTCAGTTTTTTAGTCTTATCGATTCTTTTACTAAACAACTGTTTTCTTCCCACAGGGAAAATTTACTTTTGATCCAGAGACCATCCAGAACAAGATGGAACCCATTCTCTATCCTGAATTAAGAATAGTAACCCTAGCACTCATTCAAAAGCTGGCTGAGTCTATTTGCCCTAATTCTCCCAAGCACCAGGTAGGAAAGCTTGGGTGCCAGGCACAATTTTTGCCTTTCAAAACATCTATGTCCCCTTGGAGAAATTCTTTCTAACTCACACTAGCTACATTCCAACCAGGGGAGTTATTAAGTTATTAATTCAATACGTATTTATTGAGTACCTACTATGTACTAAGCACTGAGAAACCTCACCAATATTTTACTTCTATGTTACTGTCTCCAGTAACCATGTTTTCTTTTGTGGGTGTCATCTTCCAGAAAAGGTAAGTCCAAACCTCTTAATATTCTTCTGAAACCAGACAGGACTTTTTCTAGGTATATCATAGGGTCTGATCTTTGCTGAGACATTTCACCATGTATACTCCAGACCATCAATAGCAGTGTGATGGTTAATTATGTGTCAGCTTGGCTGGGTCATAGTGCCCATAACTGTGCTCAAACACTCTTCTGGATGTTTCTGTAAATGTGGCTTTGAAGGAGATTAACATTTAAATTGGTGGGCTTTGACTAAAGCAGATTGTTCTCTGTAATGTGGTTGGGCCTCATCCAATCAGTTGAAGGCATGAATAGAACAGAGACTGACCTCCTTTGAGCAAGAAGGAATTCTGCCAGGAGGCTGTCTTTGGATTTGGACTGCAACTCTTCCCTGGCTCTCCAGCCTTCTGGCCCACTTTGCAGATTTTGGATTTGCCAAGCCTCCACAATCATGTAACCAATTTTTTAAAATCCGTGTGTGTGTGTGTGTGTGTGTGTGTGTGTGTGTGTGTGTGTGTGTGTGTGTGTGTGTGTGCACCTATATATCTCCTGTTGGTTCTGATTCTCTGAGAACCCTGACTAATACAGGTAGATAAGGCCTATTTGAGGTGCCAGATCCAGATAACTTTATGATTGACCATCATAGAGTTCTCCCCCAAACCCTGCAAAGTAGCAAGTTTAGGCGTTTCATAGCTGTGATAATCCCCTTAGCCCCAACACAGAAGTCCTAGGAGGCTCTAGAAACCATGTTTTTCTACCTCTCCTGCCTAAGGAGTGGAATAACAAATTCTACTTCCTCTCCCTCTTTTATCAGCTTCATTAGTATGCAATAAATTATTCTACCACATAAAAACATGTGTTTTTGTCTTTACCGCTAGAGTGTAAACTCCTCAAGAGCGTAAATCATATGCTACACACACCAACACAGTAGCACCAATACACCTATGGTGAAAACTCACACGTAGTAGGAGCTCCATAAACAGTTGTCAGAGGAGAGAAAATTGAGGAAACTGTTTGCTGAGACACTGGATGAGAAAGGTTGACCTAATTTAACCCCAAGAACTAACCCAAGCATGAAGGTGTATCCGGTTTGATTTTGCATACCTTCTCTGAAAAATGACTTACCAACCAGAACTTCACACATATCAGTTATAAGGATGAATTTTTTCACTGGCTCCAGTTCGCATGGTTTAAATAGCATTTCGTTTTGCTGTGAACTTTATTTTCATTTGAAACTCTACGAATGTGAGACGATTTGAATCAAACCAGATGCAAGCATTCAGAATGCCCTGCACGTTCCTTTAAGCCTGTTTCACTTGTGAAACAACTGAGTTTCACTTCACTTCAAGTAAACTCTCATCTGGAGCGTCACTTTCCTCTAAGGTCTTTCGAACTCCTCCACCATTACTAGATGTTTTGCCAGGCGGGTGGAGGGGGGGGAATCAAATAATCTTCAAAAAAAAGTTTTGCCCTTATTCCGTAAAAAAAAAAAATCCTTAAAAAATCTCCCCTTTGGCAATTGCAAAATAATAGAGAAATACAGGATTAAGCACATTACATGTATGTGTAATGTTTGCATATTCAACTCGCCCACACACACCAAGTATCTTTTTAGTTCACTGTAGTTTATATGGACCTATAATAATAGGCCAGTTCAGGAATGATGTCTGCCTTAACATTAACAGAAACGTGAGGACAAAGTTTTCCATTGTCTCATACCCTACTGTTTGGATATGTAAGCTTCTAACGTGGTTGGCACATGAGAGACGAATGATACTTGCTCCAAATTCAACTTGGAACCTCAACCTAGCCTAAGCAAGATCTTTTTGCTTTTGCATTATAAGATTCACAGAGACCTAGAAAACAAATGAATTTTCAACTATAGCATATCCTCCTCAACTGTTCTCATTTTTCATTCAAACTCTACTTCAGAAGTCTTATATCTAACATAAATGACCATCGATGAGGGTTCACATGCCGGACTAGTGACAGATGATGTCATTTTCTATCCAAACACCAAAGTGAATGGGCTCTATTCAAGTGAGTTCTGCTACATTCCTCTTACAAGCACCCACATTTCATATGTCCATCTTTATACACAAACAATAATCAAAGGATGCAAATATCCTTACACAGCATCCACTTAGGGAAAATTATTTATTAAAAAAAGTGAATGCAACAAGGAAAATTATGATATACATTGAAATATAGAAACATGGGAGAAAACAGCATTTTAGATCCATGATGGAAAATCACACAGAAACACAATGAAATGCAGTCCCTTTCTCATTTTTGCACTTCTGAATCACTGTTGTGGTTTAGGGAGGAGAGAGAAAGGCAGTGACTTACTGCAAGCTGATCTGGCAGCCCTGGGGGGTCCACTGGATGACCTGGCTGGGTGCCACGGACAGTTCTGCTGGGATATTCAGAATACAGACTTTACAAAACTAATGATCACATATACTCAATGTCTACTATTGATACGTGCCAGGTGCTTTGGAAGCCTTATTGATTTCCTCATCCATCCTTTATTTACCAAGTGTCATTATGCTCATTCTTCTTAGGAGGAAACAAGTTTAGCAGAAGCAAGTAGGTTGCTCCCCAAATCCAGAACCAATAAGTAACAGGCCAAGATTCAAATTTTAGAACTGGCCTACTCAAAAGTCCATGCTTTCTCCCACTGTTAAACCTAAAATAACAGACCAAAAGGGCTCTTTTTTTTTCTTTTTAAATATCCCTACTCTACTGTTTCTTTCTTAGTGATTCCAGATCTACACATTTCTTGGCCCACTCTAAATTAAAGATACTTAGTTTCTCATGTTTTAGTTATTGATCGAAGTAGTGAATTCTATTTAAGAAAAAAATACCATAAAGTTGGCTAGGGGTAGGAGGGTAGGCCTCTCTTATGGGTTGAATGGTGGCTCCCCCCAAAATAGGTTGAAATCCTAACCCTCATACCTCAGAATGTAACCTTACTTGCAAATAAAATCTTCATAAAGTTAATCAAGTTACAATGGGTCCTTAAGGTAGGCTCTCATCCAATATGATTTGTGTCCTTATAAAAAGGGAAATGTGGACACAGAGACAGATAGGGGGAAGACAATGTGAAGACGCATCAGGAGAATATGGCCATCTGACTGGAATGACGCATCTACAAGCCCAGGAACACCAGAAATTGCCAGAAAATCACCAGAAGCTAAGAAGAAGCAGGAAAAGATTCCTCTACAGTTTTCAGTGGTAGCAGAGCCCTGAAGACACTTTGATTTTGGACTTCTACCCTCCCGATCTGTGGAAGAATAAATTTCTGTTGTTTGGAGTCACCAAGGTGGTGGCACTCTGTTATGGCAGCCCTGGAAACCTAGTAAGCCTCCAACAAATGAAAATCAAGAACTATAAAGCCTTGCTACTCTTAGTGTGATCCCGGGACCGGCAACTCCTGCACCACCAGGGAAGACTGTGGAGCCCAGCCCAGACCGACAGATTCAGAATCTGCTTCTCACCAACCTCACCAGGTGATGCACGTGCACATTCATGGAGAAGCACTACTACAGAGAAGAGGGATTGCAAATGGGATAAACAGTAAAATTTGATGATCTGTAGCCAGAAAAAAAAGAAGGGGGAAAAATATTGCCAGATGGCACTTTTGAAACGCGGTTTCAGGACTTGAGGCTCCAGGGGGCGGGTACAAGAGGGATATGTGTGCAGCTAGGCAGGAAGTGAATGTCTTCACCAGCAAAAGCCAAGAATATCCCTATGAAATATGCATGGACCTGGAATGGCCAAGAAAGACACAACAGGAGCAGACCCAGGATGACCTCGGGAAGGAAAAGCTGAAAGTATGTTCAAAACCAGAGGAAATCTAAGAGGTGAGTGTGTGACAAAGGACAGAAGAGGAAGTGCCATTGGCAGGCTCAGAGTAAAGCAGGTACATCTTCCTCTAATGTCTGAATAACCAGAGGGCTCCCGGGAGGCCTGAAACATAGCAGAACTCTTGGTTTTACAAAACCTTTTCATTAATTCCTATTAAGTAAATTTTGTCCTATTAACTAACTTCCCAAAAGTATGGAGTGAGGAGTGCTTCCCAAGGAGAAGCCCTAAACTGTCTAGCAGTTTCACCCAGGACCTCTGGGTCAGGGCTGGTGCTAGACTGGCTCCCTTCAAAGCACGCAGGCCTGACTCAAGTTGGGGTCATTTGCTGAGTTGTGGGAACTTGTTCAACACACACAGGAAGATAAGGGACATAAAATAAGGGAGACATGATTGATCCCAGCTGAGATTTGAAGCAACGGATGAAAATGCAAAGAGTCTGTTCCAGATGGCAAAAGTTCCAGAGTAGAAACTTCTCAATCTGAGTCTCAGTTTAGAGAGACCTCTGAAGTAGAGAAAATTGGAATTAAATGCCCAGAGGCTGAAAACAGGTTGATGAAGGGCTGCAATTGGTAAACCTTATCAGCTGCTTCCTTCTAAGCAGATCCACATCCTGGTGATAAAATTCTCATCAGCCTAGTAGTAAATGGTCCATACAGTTTCAAATTGAGGGCTAAAGATTCTTTATTCTTTCCTCTTCCCATATATGGACATCACATGCCAAAAATCAATATATTACAGCAACAAAAAAATTTTAATCTTTGGCTGGAAATAATCCAAATCTCTAGTTTTTCTCCAAATTCTTAATTTTAAGTCTCTCAAAGAATAGAACAACCCAATGAGTCATATACAGGCCTTTGCTTAACTCTGACAAAATCAAATCATACATCCATTTTGAATTCTTCACTTTATAGCAATTAAAATATTCACTAGAGGGCTTCCCTGGTGGTGCAGTGGTTGAGAATCTGCCGGCCAATTCAGGCGACACGGGTTCGAGCCCTGGTCTGGGAGGATCCCGCATGCCGCGGAGCAACTAGGCCCGTGCGCCACAACTACTGAGCCTGCGCATCTGGACCCTGTGCCCGGCAACAAGAGAGGCCGCGACAGTGAAAGGCCCGCGCACCGCGATGAAGAGTGGCCCCCGCTTGCCGCAACTAGAGAAAGCCCTCGCACAGAAACGAAGACCCAACACAGCCAAAATAATAATAATAATAATAAATTAATTAATTTTGAAAAAAATAAATAAAATAAAATATTCACTAGAGATGAAAAATTTTAAATAAACATCAGTAGAAAATTTGTGACAGAATAAAATATCTGTTTTATAGATTAAAGGGACTGCTGAAAACAGTTGTCTGCAATTATTCCATATGCGTTCACTTGGGCTACTTATTTGGGGTAATAACTAGGTGGGGTGGCCAAAAACTATCTATTGAACTATTAAGATGAACATTCTAAATAGTTCACTTCGAGAACAAATGAGACTGGCATATCAGCCCTTAATAACCATAACACGGATTGTAAAACACTGAAAGGCAGAAAAGAAAACACTCTGGAAATGCTATTCTCCACCACTCTCCCCCACACATACACAGCCAAGATGCCTCCCAGTTTTTTAAACACAGGAAACATTTGTGGAACAAATGTAGACTAAGAAGAACTGGATCATACTTCCAAGTCAGCTGAATTTGAAATAAATCAGAAGCTAAGGACACTGATACCCTTGTCCTATTTCTTCCTCTCTGCTTGTCATTTTCAAGGCCCAATATTTAAAAACTGAAGCCTTCCATGACCTCTCCCTCTGAATTTCAATTTTTGTTTCCATTTATTGATATGTATTTTAATGCATATAAATAGATGTTGTGGAGAAAAGAAGATGAATATCTTCAGACAGTGGGCCTGGCATCTTAACATTAAGATTATATTATTGGGCTTGCCTGGTGGCGCAGTTGTTAAGAATCCACCAGCCAATGCAAGGGATACGGGTTTGAGCCCTGGTCCGGGAAGATCCCACATGCTGGGGAGCAACAAAGCCCGTGTGTCAAAACTACTCAGCCTGTGCTCCAGAGCCCACGAGCCACAACCACTGAACCCGTGTGCCACAAATACTGAAGCCCACACACCTAGAGCCCGTCCTCCACAACAAGAGAAGCCACCGCGATGAGAAGCCTGCACACCTCAACGAAGAGTAGCCCCCGCCCACCGCAACTAGAGAAAGCCCGCGCGCAGCAACAAAAACCCAACACAGCCAAAAATAAATAAATAAAATAAATGATTTTTTTAATTAAAAAAAGATTATACTATTAATAGTTCGCTTATGTTATTACTTGAAACAGTCTGATTCAAAGAGTACAAGAAGGTTGAAGATCAAATGATGCATTTTAAGTAGAAAAACTACAGCCAAAATGGCGAACAAGCATTAGTCGTGTCCCATTTTCATGCAGCAGCCCCATAAAGGGTCTGTGTGCACATGAGGGAATTCTATTCCTACCAACTCCTGGACTAAGAGCAGTCTCAGGATGGCCATTGGGTTTTTTCAAAGGTTTTTTTGTTTGTTTGTTTTTGTTTTTTGCGGTACACGGGCCTCTCACTGCTGTGGCCTCTCCCGTTGCGGAGCACAGGCTCCGGAAGCACAGGCTCAGCGGCCATGGCTCACGGGCCCAGCCTCCCCGTGGCATGT
>NC_041214.2:145449926-145468005 GCF_002837175.3 Physeter macrocephalus
GGGGCACGAACCCGTGTCCCCTGCATTGGCAGGCGGACTCTCAACCACTACGCCACCAGGGAAGCCCCAAGGTTTTTTTTTAATCAAGAGTTTGACCACTGCTCATGTGTATACACCACTGTTGAACTTTCATTTCCCAGGGAAACCCAGAATCATTCACTGTGTTGAAGGAACTTTTCTCAAAAAGGCCAAGATGAACCTAGTATTTGTCATAAAACAACTTTCCAAAATGCCAGCCTTGCCTTTGCTAAACACTCCTACATATCTGTGGGCTTATGACTTAACAGCATCTCATTCCATGGTCTCCAGACAACTGCAGTGAAGCAGGGAAAATGATGTCAGGCAAAGTCATGTGATGCATTTGTTTCATATGGACACAGTCATGTTAGAAGTAGACCTCTCACTCCAAATGGACTCTTCAGAGCAGACTGGGACATCACTCTCCTTGTCATTATAATGTGCAGTACATCAACATTGCTAAGCCAGTCCCCTCTCTGCCTCCCTCCTTTACTCTGAAGCAAGACTGTACGTGTAACACTTTCACGAATGTTAAAAACAGAAATACGTTTTTCTGTGTTTTTTTTTTTTTGGCATTGCTTCATATCGCCACTGATTCCTTCCTTCTCTTCACACTTGATGAAATCATAATGATTCATAATCTTTGGTTAGAATGGTTGTGTGATACACTTAGGTAGGGGCAATAAGCCTATTATATTACCCAAAGAAATGGGTTTAAAAATAATAGAATGATGGCATCCTTAACTAAATCTAATGTGTCAGAGACTCATACAAGACTTCAGTCCTATTTGACACAACTAAAATTAAGCCAGCATAAAAGCCTCAAGCTTTGGAACTCACAGGCTTTCTTTTCCTGTAGAGGAATAAGAGGAATCAGGATGATGACTGTCACAGATATTTTGGATAAGAGGTACGACTCTAACCTATGCATCTTCAAACTCTATGCAGCCAAGATGCTAACACTGAGGGCAAAATGACTGGAAACAAAAGGAATGAGAGATGATGAACTTGAAGTCAAATAATTTAATTTTAGTGAGTCATGTCAAGAGAAAACAGCATTTCAGAGGATCAAAAGGAAAGAAAAGGAATGTTAACAAGAGTCTATGGCCCTGGGCTTCCCTGGTGGCGCAGCGGTTGCGCGTCCGCCTGCCGAGGCAGGGGAACCGAGTTCTCGCCCCGGTCCGGGAGGATCCCGCGTGCCGCGGAGCGGCTGGGCCCGCGGGCCATGGCCGCTGAGCCTGCGCGTCCGGAGCCTGTCCTCCGCGACGGGAGAGGCCACAGCAGAGGGAGGCCAGCATACCACAAAAAAAAAAAAAAAAAAAAAAAAAAAAAAAAAAAAGAGTCTATGGCCCAAATGAAGCAGAGAATTAATTACATCCTAAGAAGTAAAAGAAAATAAAGACGTTGTCTAATTCAGCCTCTTCATTGTGCAGATAAGAAAATCAAGTAAGAAAAACACAGTGATCTACCTAAAGCCATTTGATTAAGAGCAAGAAGAGAAATGGCACCCAAAGAACAACACTCCCAGTTCCGTTCTCTCTCTACCCTATGAAGGAAGAGCCGCACACATGAATAAAATTCTCCAAAAAAAAAAAAAACCAGGGACAGATGGCACCATTATAAAAATCTAATGGTTATTGTGTTTCATCTATGAAAGCTACATCTTTCTCTATATTTAATTAGTAATATCCTAAAATAGATGAATTAACCTACTCACTGAGTTAATTTCATATTTTCAGGGTGTGTATTTCAACTCTATTATTTACAGAGTGTCCTTTAAAAAAAATAGAAATGTCCATAACACATACATATCAGGTTTGAACATCATTTTCTGTCATCCACCACAAAGTGAGACAGGAAAACACATTTCCACTTTGTTAAGACGGTGCCACCAACATAAACGATCACAATTCTAGCTTCTATCTAACAACACTCAAATCCAAAACTGATTTTCCACCAGTTTCCCCCTTGATTATTCAACACCTGGCAGAAAAGAAACATGCAACATTTCTTCTCTCTCAAGAACATCTTTGAACAGAGAACACAGTGTATCATACAAATATCACATTGACTACAATCTAACTGGAAACCATGTGGTCCTGACATTTGCTGCTGTCCCTTCTTCTCTCTGCTAGCGCCATATGCAAAATTTACAACCTGCCAGAGAGTACTCAGCTTTGCTCCGGGGACCCTCTGGTAGTGAGAAACCTCCTTGGGGATATAATTGTAGAGTGTTCACAAAAGCAAATTTTTCATCTTGAAGAAGTTTGTCAGCACTCAGGCTGCAAGTATCCAGGCAACTGTGAGATGAAACACAAGGTTGGTCACAGGGTTGGAGAGAAAAGATGATAAGAATGTATGAATCAAATAAATGAGACCCATCATACATTTGCCTAAGCTTAAGCACTGCTCTGACTGTAACACCAATTAGAAGAATTGTGAATAAAGAGAAAACTTAGCACCTTCTGCAGACTTACACTTTTGATTTCTCCTGACTGCCTGACACCCAGTTCCAGATCTATTCTTTGCATCCCTGGCCACACTCAGAAATCTGTCCTTCTGCACCCACCACTCTGCTCAGCCTTCTCCATCCCACCTTCACCACAGGGCATCATGTCTCATTGTTAGGAGAAAAATATTCGTCTGAAAATGCAAGTGATTTGTAACCAGACTTAACAGGTTCACCCTCCCAGAGGCATATTACATCTCTGAAAAGGAACATGTTGCCCCCAAGAAATGAGTTTCAAGCGCTGGGATTTGGGCTGAGATGTCTGGGAGCTCAAAGGTCTTCTCAGCACTTTGGAAATTATACTAGAGGGTTTTTTTTTTTTTTCCATAAACAGATACACTCAGCTCTAGGGTAGAGTTAGAATAATAGAAATCACGTGAATTTAGGACATTTTGGACACTGGTTCTGGTTCCCCAAAGTGAGAGTCAAGTAAATCATTTTACCTCTCCTCTTCCATGTATTCATCCATGAAGCAGGTCTCAGAATACCTACCTCAAAGCACTTTCATGGAGATCACGAGGTTAATATGTATGTGAAAACATTTTACAAATATTAGTCACCTTCTTTAATGAAATTTATTTTCCTCATTGATGTTAATCATTAGGGAAGTACATCCCAGTGACTCTAACTTTTTAAAGGTTTCTTCTAAAGTAGGGGTTGGCAAACTTTGTCTCTAAAAAGTCAGATAGTAAACCATTTTGGCTTTGCGGACCATACAGCCCCTTCAACTATGAAACCCTGCTGTTGTAGGAGAAAAGCAGCAATAGGTGATACGTAAACAAATGGACATGGCTAGATTTGGCTCACAGGTTGTCTTTTGCCAATCCCTGTTCTGAAGACAAATTGCCAAAATAGGGATATATGTTCATTACAATTATGAAAGAGCCAAGTCATCTGTTTTGAAACTAATCATTCATTTTTCCACCTCTTAGACCAAACAATATACTTGACAGTATCTGTTTCCTTGACTTTCATCTGAGCCTCCACATAAACTAGTTCTCTAACAAACAGCTCATAAGCAAAGAGTAAAGATGATGTGCATTCTTACATAAGTGCAATCTATTCTCCACTCCATGGCCCCACGCCTTGTGGGCAGGCCCCCCTGATGTCAAATGCCATTGGTAACCCTGTGGAGGAGTGGCTTGCTGGTCAACGCTTCTCACTTTCTCTCTCTGGGTAAGTGATAGAGAATAAGGCTCTGATGAAGGAAACAGGAGCTGATGGCCCAGGGTTTCTGATGCAAAGACTTCCAGACTGTGGCTCCCCTATTTTAGAGTAACTGAGTCCCCATCATAACATCCTGTATTTTGACCCTGCCAAATGCACGATTTCTAGGTGTTCTGACTATCCCTTTGGCTACCTGTCCTCTCCGTTACCCCTTGCCCTGGAGCCACCACTGCAGAACTTCTGTCATTGTCTTTGCTCTAGCCAGCAGGGGCAGTACCCACAAGGAAATATTAAACAGCAGCAGAACTATAATCCAAGTTATTTTTAGGTCACACTCTTCTGGAGTAGGTAGCGTCAAATCAGTGTGTCTACTTCAGCAACTCCTCAACAATTGCACGTTAATTGTCAGGGTGTCTCCCACCTTCTGGCCTCTATCTTGTCCCCCTTGATCCTTCCAAACATTGGTTCCAGGCATAACCTGTCACCATGCTCATATAGGAAAACACACAAACAAAAATAAAATTTAAAAACCTCTCCATCTCTACATGTGTTACCATCATTAAGAATCTACAATGCAGTATTATCTGGTATGTATCTCCCACAGGCTCAGATGTACAGCACTTTGCTTTCATTCACTTTAACCTTCTCTGTCTAAGAATCTGGATAAATGCTGGGGTGAAAGGCAGTCCATACAGACCCACACAAGTAAATATAAAGCCGGGGTCCTTGTGTGACTTCTCTCCCTGGGCAATGCGGATAGATAGCCAGGCTTGTAACTGTTCTACCTCCTGACCTAATCTTTCTCGACGTTTCACCCATCTTTCTTCTCCAAACACCTGCTGCTACCCAGACTTATTATCTATCACCTGGAACATTATCCTTCTAACTAATCTCTCTTGCATCTGTTTGCCCCATTTCACGTGCCCTCCACCATTAAGAATGTTTTAACTAAAGTGCCAACCTGTCCCTTCTTTCGCAGGTGTGTTGCCTGGGGATCACCATCATCAAAACAAGCAGGAGAACTAGTTTAAATGCATATTCCTGAGCTCCACCCTTGGAAATACTGAATCACAGTCTAGGGGTGGAGCTTAGCAATCTGCATGTCTTCATTTCTTAACCCTTCTCCTTCCCACCCTGTAATTCTCTTGTCTATTAAGTGTTAGAACCACTGGCTTAGAGGAAAAGAGCCCATCTCCAAAGATGACCTGGCCTTTTACTGCATGTCCACAAAGTGTCAAACTGGTCCACTCACCCTTTCTCCTACCCTCACAGGTCCGGTGGAAATGTGATAGAGCTGGTCATCATGGTAGCTAAATGTTTCTCCAGGTTTTTTTCTGGAAGCATAAGCTTGGACTCTCAGAAGTGCTGTTTGTTTTCTTGACTTTTGGAGGTGAGATTTTCCCTCCCACAAGCCCAGGCACTAGACTACAGCCCCCACCCTGTGCTTTCACACAGTTTCCACCATGTGGGTGAAAGTTGTCTAATTGTGGGAGGACATGGAACTTGAGGCATGAGCTGTGTTCTTCCAGCTGCACCTCTGTCGGCATCCACTGGGAAAGCTGGTGGTGGGAGGAGTGACTTCATCAAAACATTGCATCCCCTATCTTGAAAGCTCCTCTGACGGCAGGGGCAGGGTCTGCATACCTGGGAACCAGGTTTGTGACTAGCTCAATACACATTTGCTGTATTAATGAATCATAGAAAGAAGCAATCAATCCAGAAAGGAACAAATGAATAAAAAGCCCAGACTCAGGGAGAGGGTGGGCTGAATACCTTAAAAGTCATTTTTTTTATGCACAACCATGATTTTTTTTTAACATCTTTATTGGAGTATAATTGCTTTACAATGTTCTGTTAGTTTCTTCTGTAGGCAAGCATGATTTTTGACACAGTAATTCAACACATCTGCTTGTTGGTTTACTCTTTGGGAATGAGATTCTGGAAAAGATTGAGTATAAGAAATAGTATGAATTATACTCTCTTTCTGTGATTATACCCTCTGTGATGTCACTATTAACCAAAGCCAATAAATAGTAAACTTCTCATTTATTCATTATTCCTACTGTTGAGATTATGATGAGGCTCCAACATAACAGCTTCCCTCAATCATCATTTTGGACAAACAGAACATTCTTTAGAAGCATATGGATGTGTGGGTGTGGGTCTGTGGTGCGTGGTGTGGGGGAAGGATCATGAAGGCCTGGAAAAAGTAATACTTTGAAACTCAAAAAGCAAATTGCACCTATTTCAGCAAATTGGAAATTGATGGTATGTAACTCTGAAGGGCTTAGCAGTAGCTATTATTTCCATCCAGGCTATTATTAACTGGTAATATTTTCTCTAGTAAACATTCAATTACCATAGCAACAGGAGTCATGTCATGTGGACACAAGCGCTCCCCGGTTTTGCCAGAGAAACGGATGGTGTTTTAAATGAACTTTAGAAAATGTAAAGAGACGTGCCAAAAAAAATTTTGGGAATACTAAGTTCAATTTTTACTGGAGACAAAGGAAAGGAGAGAACTCTGATAAAGTGGAAACTTCACAAACTCCGCTTCTGTTATACTGCACCTGGAACCCTCTCAGCAAACACAGAAGTGTCTTTCCTCCTGTCTGAGCCAAACCCTCTGCTGTGCCCTGCCCTAGGTGTCATCACATGTCCCCTTCTCATGCACTTACTTACAAAGTCAAATACAGCTTCTAAATCTTCCAGCTTCAATCTCTTCCTCCACTATGTCTCCCCATGGATATCCTTTAAATTATCATTTGTATTGACATGCAACATGCTTAAAAAACATAGTAAATCATAAGAGTACAGCACAATAAACTATTTCAAAGTGAACAAAAAACACACCTATGTACCCACTACACAGTCAAGAAATAGAATACAGCAGTACCCAGAAAGTCTATATATACTCTAGTCTATATATTAGTCCTCTGACCTGAAAGGTAACCAGTAAGAGTTAATTTTCCTTGTGTTTGAAATTTATATAAATTGGCATTCATATTACACACTCTGTAGCATCCAGCTTCATCCACTCAAAAATATAGTCAGTAGAATCATCCATATTGTTGCATGGAAGAAAAGTATGTCCATTTCATTGCTCTATTAGTTTCCTACAGCTGCTGTAACCACAAACTAGGTTGCTTAACAGAAGTTTGTTGTCTCACAATTTTGGAAGCTAGATATCCAAGATCGAGGTGTCAGCAGAGCTAATTCCTTGTAAAGGAATATCTGTTCCATGCTCGTCTCTCAGCTTCTGGTGGTTTGCCGGCAATCTTTGGCACTTCCGGTCTTGTAGGTGTATCATTTTGTTCTCTGCCTTCATGTTCATATGGCATTCTCCCTGTTTGTATCTCTCTCTCTTCACAAGACATTCTTTTTATAAGGTCACCAGTCATATTGGATTAGAGACCCAACCTACTTCAGTGTGACTTCATCTTAAATAATTATATCTGCAATGACCTGATTTCCAAATAAGGTCACATTCTAAGGTTCTGAGGATTAGGATTCCAACACGTGAATTTGGAGGAGAACACAATTAAAGCCATAACAAGTGCTATAAATTATTCCATTGTATAAATATACCACAGTTTATTTATTCATTCCACTGTTGTTGGATATTGGGTAAGACCTAATTTGGGCTACTCTAAAATGGGACCAGGGTCGATCCTTGACAAAATCAAAGAGCATGAAGTTTGCCTTTGACATTGCTTATTTCTTTGTGATGGGCATCCCACTGTATATTTTCCTCTCTTCTCAATGTCTTTTTTCTCTACAGATTCTATCCTGTTCCAGCTGCTTAACAATTAATGACAATAAGGTTTGCTGATTTGGTCTTTGGAAGTTACACCTCTGCCCAAATTTCCCTTTAGAAGGAGATTCCAGAAGACCAGAAATCACTTAAACTGAATGGAATGCCTCTCTAGACTTGAACTTCAGAATGTGGGAAATATTCAGAGGAGGGCTGGCATGATTTTTCCCAAATCAAACAGGAAAACCCATGGAGACTTTCGTTACACAATAGGACCCACACATAGTGTGCTAGTAGATACCACGTGATAAAATGATAACAGGTACATCATTACTGCCTCAATAATGCAGCACAGAAAACATCCACTTCGACTATCCACAGCTTAGAACAACAATTATTTACTCTCACAGAACTGAGTGTCAGCTACTGTTTGGCTGAGCCAGGCTGGACGCCTGATCCAAGCTGCAGGATCGGTTCAAGTCTGCTCAACAATTTTTTTTTTTTTTCTGGGGTCCAAATTCCAGAGGCAAGAAAGGCAAGGTTAGTGTGCAGAAACATTTCAAGCCTCTGTTCAATTCAACATCTCAACCTCACCTCAATTCAACATCTAATTGACTAAGGTAAGTACCATGACCAAGTAAACAGAAGTGGGGCAAGGAGGTATATTCCTCCATGGAGATGAGGAGAGTGAATATTTGTTAAATAGTAAGGTAATCCACCACAGAAAAGATGAGAAATTTCTATGTTTAGATGACATAAGGTAGAGATAGAGACAAGCTGAAATTATTTGCCTCTGACTTGATGATTTTCTCAGATTAGCTAAGGATTTCTTAGGCTGAATATCTTTCCTGATATTCAAGATATAATGGTGAGCTGACAAGATATAATGGTGATTGCATTAGTTTGCTAAGGCTGCCATAACAGATACCATAGACTGGGTGGCTTAAACAATAGAAATTTATTGTCTCACAATTCTGGAGGCTAGAAGTCCAAGATCAAGGTGTTGACAGGGTTGGTTTCTTCTGAGGCCTCTCTCTTGGCTGGTAGATAACTGTCTTCTTCCTGTGTCCTCACATGGTTACTTCAGTGTGTGTCTGTGTCCAAATTTCCTCTACCTATAAGGACACCAATCATATTGGACTAGGGCCCACCCTAATGACCTCATTTAAACTTAATTACTTCTTTAAAGACCTTATTTCCAAATGCCATTACATTCTGAGGTACCAGAAGTTAGGATTTCAACATATAAATTTGGGAGGGACACAACTCAGCCATAACAGTGGCCAAGAGCATAGGATCTGGAATCAAAGAGAAGCGGATTTGAATCATGCATCCACCACTTTCTAACTGGATGACCAACTTTTCCAAACTCTCCAAACTCCAGTTGTCCCATCTCTAAAACTGGAGATCATAATATCTCCTCAGCAGATTGCCTTGCCATTGCTTTTAGGAATAAATGAGATAATACACATAAATTACTGTCACAGTATCTGACACAGTATTATAAAATTCACAAATAATTACAGCTGCTGTTATTATATAACATTTAACATGTAACGTATTATATAACATACGATCGATTTATAAAGTCATGTAATATAAAAATCCCCTTTCATCCAATGAAAACAAGATATCTTCATTTGTAGGCCAGAAACAACCCCTAAATAATTTTATACATTTTTATAACAACTTGTCCTTTTTAATTTAAAAAAACCCCACTTTCTTAGTCTTTCCCTACAAAGGTCTTCTGAGCCAGGTATGCATGTTATTTTGCAGCTGAAGAATGTGGGGCACATGGAAGTTTAGTGATTTCACTGGCAACATGGAGTTAGTGGAAGATAAGCTACTACAAGAATCCAGTCTTTCTCTACAAGCTTGGCTCACTGATCTCAACTGAACTGACTTTACTCCTTTCTTTGCTTTGATGATCATACACAGTTTGACTGGAGAGTTACACTATAATTTCACAGTGATTACATGCCCCTGAAGATCATTTTGTAAGTAAATGTTTTGAAACCAAAGATAATCATTGTTATACGACCATAACCCTTTTTCTTAGGCCATATTCTCCACCAAGAATTTAACCAAGCTAAAGTTACACTTCAGAGTCTCAGTAGCCTGCTCTGGGCTCTGTTCTGCAGATCTGGAACTACAATGCCATCAGGCTATCTGGAGATGCATTACTGTTTTCTGGCCTCTGGGATAACCTCTATCCTTTCCACTTAAGCACAAATACAAAGAAAGCTGCCACAGTGCTCTCGACATGAGGGCTCTCAAACACAGCACATGAGGGCTCTCAAACACAGCACGCTAAGATGAATCAGAACACAGGCCTTGTATAAGTCATTCAAAAGTGGAACATCCTGTCCAGAAGCTCTGAAATGTGCTCCCAATATCTGGACATACCAAAGGTCCTCCTCCCTTTTTAGAAACTTCCTAATTTCTTGGCCACATTGTCTCCAGGAACATTGCCAGGTTTGAGAATTCTGTACTCTAGGTTGGTAGCTCAGAGCTACCTCTACCTAATAACTCCAGAGGGTAGCTCAGAATTGTGGCTTCCTGAGTTCTCTATTGACAAATAAAGAAATAATCTACAGTACTGGGTAATAGGGACCCCTGTTCTAGGTAGTCTATCTTTCCTGCATTTTCAAACCTGCCTGAAATTTTATAACGAGTGATAAAAATTTAGATTGTACCCATTTATAGACCTACAGAGTGAATAAGCAATTCTTTACCCATAAGATTATCCTTCTGGCTCATAAGTCACAGAGTAAAGAGCAAAAGAGAAGTATCTTGGCAATTACATCTGCCTTTGGCATTGGACAATAAATTATATTTATCAGCTACCATTTTTTCAGAGTCATAAGAGAAAATGTGACACTTTTTTAAGATAATAACAAAAAAGGCCTACAGTTTACATTCCTTCAGTCTCTGTCACTTTGTTCTCAGAACCCTGTCTCACTCTTCTGTTGTCATGTGGTAAAACTCATCTGGAACACATAATGTTTATATTGATTTGACTTTTTACTCCATTTTCACTGTTTGGTGTAAAAGCAAAGGCTTTCTGGGCTTAATAATGTATTTCACTCAATTCGTGGCAATGATTTTTAGAAACAGAAATGATAGCAGTTTCCATATTCACAGTTCCCAATAAACTTGTCATCAAAAGTTCTCAAAGAGCTCTCATTAATCACTTTTAGTCATTTCTTCCATGCAAATGAAGAGGGCTAGAAATGATTTGAGCTGTGCTTGCAGTGGATTCAATGGCAAAATCTAAAATAATATTGCTTTTTTTTTTTTCAGAAAAGTGAAGATGTCCCTCTATAATTCCTAGATACTGATAACACTAGGGGATCTGACTTTCCTGAAGACAGGAAAATAAGGAGAATGCACCTCCTGTTTGAAGCAGGAAAAACAAGAAAAAGGAAAAAAAAAGCACCTTCTTTAGAACAGTCTTAGGAAAAGATATAATTTAAGTTTAACAGTTTATATTGTGCTCATTTGAATCTGGTGGATATTGTTTTGAACATTGAACTATTGAAATCAAGAGATAAACAATGGAGAGGATCAAAATTAAAAGTTAAATCCTTGCATGTGTGTGGATGTGTGTCTCTGTGTGTGTTTTCTTCAAATGGGCAAACCAGCTTGTACTTTCTTTCATCTGAAACCTGCTTTGGCAAGGATTGCCCTTCCAGAACTTCAGATAAACTATTTAGGTGGGATTTCTGGATTGGTTGCTGGAAATGCGATCCCAATCCCCTCCCTGATTTCCTGTGTAACCTGGAGAGCTTAATCTCTATACCCTGTTTCCTCATCAGTAACTTTATTCAAATGTGGTTGGGGGTGAGGGCGGAGCGGTGGGAAAGTCACACGGAGGTCAAGAGGGCAAAGGGAGAAACACAAGGGATCACTTTTTTTAAGAGTAGTAACTTAGATTGCCTGAATATCTCATCAAGCCTTTGTGGGCCACACATTTTTGCTCGGAGAATTCATTATAAAAAGCAAGAAAGAGAAAAGATTTTGTAGGTACATCTATCTATATATCCCAAAACTATTATAGTTATTTAAACTTAGGCTATGGATAAGATATAGAATGAAGGTGGAGTGGTATATGTTTCTACATATCCATGACCCTCTCTCCCCAACTAAAGCCACTAAACCATCAGATTTGCAAGCAGAGAAGAGTGAGAATGTTATTTAAGTCAGTTTAGCTTTCTTAATGTGACTGTGCAACAGTGGTTTTCAACCCTGAGTGGGCATCAGAATCTCATCTAAATCTTTCAAATAATATAAATGTTTGGCTCCACACTTACATGACTGAATCAGAATTTCTAAAATATTCATAAATCCCCACAGGTAATTTTGAGAAGCAGCCAAAATTGGGAAATATGTAGGTCTGAGCGATTCTGATTTTTTTGGAACTCATAAAGAACATTCTAATCACTGATTGCAATTTTTCCTTACTCATTTTAAAAACATTAAGTCGACATAGTCTGAATTAAACACTTGAGTTTGTGTTGAATAGTTACAATAGGTACTTTCCTGTCTAACACTGTCCAAAAAAGTTATTTGTATTTCAAATTCCTACCACCCCACCATGTAGATCAGCAGAATCTTAGCCCTTGAAAATATCTTTCCCTGGGTCAAGGTTTCTCAGCCTTGGCACTATTGACATTTTAAGTTGGAGGACTCTGTTGTGAGGGACTGCCCTGTGCACGATAGGATGTTTAGCAGCATCCCTGGCCTCTGTCTACTAGGTGCAGTACCGCACATTCTCCCCCAGCTTTGACAAACAAAAATGTCTCCTTCATTGCCAAGTGTCGCCTAGAGGGCAGAATCAGCCCCAGCTGAGAACCACTGCCTTGTCTGAATGGAAGAAACACACAGCAATAGCATTACATTAAATAGTTCTCACCCATCAAGCTTTCCTTGACTTGGGTCTTTCAGAACACTCAGGGGATCTTCCTGATGCTCTGGCATCAATGGAACAGGTTCTCCTTACTGCTACCACTACTTGTTGCATCCTTTAATTACCACCTCTACTCTACTATCCCTGCTGTCTCTACCAGGGAGAGGTCATTACTAACCACTAATCACTGCTCCATTCCACCATCTCTAGGGGCAATCATGGCGCTGCTAAAGGCTATTCTCCTTCCACAGACCTCTCCTGTGAAGCTATCCCCTCCAAGTTAAGTCCATCTCAAAGAATTAACTGCTAGAGGCTCTAGACATCAGGAATCACTGTGACCTTGGCACAGTGATTTTTCTTTTTAACATCTTTGTTGGATATAATTGCTTTACAATGGTGTGTTAGTTTCTGCTTTATAGCAAAGTGAATCAGCTATACATATACATATATCCCCATATCTCTTCCCTCTCGTGTCTCCCTCCCTCCCACCCTCCGTATCCCACCCCTCTAGGTGGTCACAAAGCACCCAGCTGATCTCCCTGTGCTATGTGGCTGCTTCCCACTAGCTATCTACTTTACATTTGGTAGGGTATATATGTACATGTCACCCTCTCACTTCGTCCCAGCTTACCCTTCCCCCTTCCCGTGTCCTCAAGTCCGTTCTCTAGTAGGTCTGTGTCTTTATTGGCACAGTAATTTGATGGACCCTGCAAAAGAGTGAATTGTCTTCCCTCTGAGGCATAATAACTATGTTTAATTATTTGTCATTGTACTTTTTCATTTCTTTTACCATATTCTTCCCTGAATAACTGAAGTAACAGGGAGGGCTTTTTTAATACAATCCTGGACAGATATAGTCTGAAACAAAGTTACTTGAAGCACTGGATAGGTTTTGTAAGTCGATAGTAGAAGCAAATGTCATGAAAGCCAAGATGGTACATATGCCCATTCTGGGACTCAGATTACATCCAAAGGATAAGAAGGTAAATTGGAAAGAGAAAATCTTGAACTGACAAAATTTAAATACTAAATTGATAAATGTAAAGGCAGAGTAATTATTTCAACTTAAATTGGAAAATCGAGTTTTCCTTGACAGTGTCAAGGAAGCTGTTATAGTTAGGCTTGGGTATAGAAAAGTTATTTTAAAAAATATATTTCTGCAGGTGTGAATCTGTAAATGTTTAATGACAACCCCTACACCATTTTCACCCTGGGCAAAAGCCTCTGAACTCCCCAAATGATCTTCCCACTTCTGCTTGAGCCAACAGTTTTTCCATTTCCCCCTCACTAGAAAAGCAAACTCAATTCTATGATAATAGTTTTTTTTAAGCTTTTTTGTCCAAAAGATTGGTAATATCATGTAAAACTTTTGAGTTCACAAAATGCTTTCTTGTCCATTATCTCAATAATTATCTTCATTTTTCAAATAAGAATCAGGCAAAGAAAGATGAGGTGACTTGCTTAAAGTTAATAAATGACAATTCTCAGACTACCATGTTGATCTGCTGATTTAAACACTGTGTACTGTACAATGTAGCCTGGTAGCTAAATATTCCAAAGTGCTTTAGGTTGACAGGAAATAATTTTATGAGTATCTTACATTATAAAATAATTGAAGCAGAGGACCACCTTCCATGTTTGTTGATTTGCATCATTTGGTACATAACAAAACAATATTGCAAGGGGCACAGATGGAAATGAGATCCTTGCAATGTTATGACAGCATCTTGGCTGGCTTCTTAACAATCTATTTTATTTTATGTAGGCACCACTTTCTCTTGTCAGATCCCTGGCTTGACTTCCTTTCATTCTGTGTTGTTTTTGCTGCTGCGGATCTCTGGGATAAGCCTCATCACGTACTGAAAGCCTGTGTCCTGGAATGGTTTGTCTTACAGCCCAAACACTGACTATTCAAACCTCCCTGACCCCTTCCTCTAAAGGTCAGTACATAATGGAATCATTGTCACTCATGCTCAGATGCAAATACTGTGTTCAGTTTTATATTCCATTCTAATGAATACGGTGAATACATATCATTCCTCTTCCTGTCCACACCCTTCCCAAGGATCTATAAAAAGGGAGGGGACAGGTGGGGTTTTCCCTTTTTTTAATCAGGTTTCCTGGAGTTTTCTATTGTTTCAACTGGGAATAGTCTACTAATAAGCAATTAATATTCTGAATTTAACATCTTATCACAGAAATTTCCAAATCCTTTCTGATAAATAGAAATCATTTTCCAAATGTTCTCAAGGGAAGCAGGAACATCCCTAACTACTAGTCTCCTGGTAGAAGAACATTTGGTCATCCTAGCTCACAATCCTGATATAAAAATTTTCACCCAGTATAAAAGGCAACTGCTTAATATTAGTGATGACTAGGAAAATTCTGGGACAAAATACCATTAGTGATGCATTTTATTAACTGGCTATTATTCTCATTCCTTCACTGCTGCCTATTTATGGAAACTTATGGGTAGGTGAATTATGCTAGTTACAACTATTAGAAAAACAAATTCTCTAAATAAAATTCTCAGTAATTTGGGTAGGAGGAGAGAAGAGAGAGAGAGAGGAAGGGGAATGTGAAAGACAAGAAGCCCATAATTATCATCAGTACAGAGTGAAATTATTACAGCTATAGATTTGGCTTCTCTTAAACTCTGGCGGCTTTGCAAAAAGATCTAAATCTGCAGGGGTTTTCCAATGAATGTGTAAATATAGTATGAATTGTCATTTCTATAAAAGCCCTTTGAGATTATATGTGACTGTATTTTTGGCTGTTTAAGTCAATTTCATCTTACTCCGTGACTACCACCAGCTGAGGCCTCTTCCTTTGCCTCCTCCATAACCAAAGGTCTACCTGACATCTCTGCTCAAATGGTTCACTGGTACCAGAACCTCATATATCCCAACTGAAGCAATTCCTTTAAGTAAAATGGAACAAGCATCTGAAATTCCTAAACTTGACATATTTTATGTCTATTAAAAAATATGTTTGACAGGTGAATACAAAAGTAGAATATGCTAGGGACTTCCCTGGCAGTCCATTCGTTAAGACTTTGGGCTTCAAATGCAAGGGGCGTGGGTCTGATCCCTGGCTGGGGACTGAAATCCCACATGCTGCAGACAAAAAAAAAAGTAGAATATGCTACTATAAAAAACTAAATTAACTATATGGGAATGAAGACATTAATAACTTAGTTAATATTATTCCAGTGTTTACTTGCTTTTTTGATTCTCCTAAAGGCATGGGTAATTATTAGGTTAAAAAATTGATGGTATTAAGTACCTTTATTATAATCATAATGTGTTCCTATGACACCATTTTCCCCTAAAACTCCTGTGTGTCTTTCCCCCTTCTTCCTATCCTTATTTGCTTATCTATTATCCTTCATTTTATTTACTTTATTATTTAGGATCTTTAAGGCTCAATTAATTAAAAATATATGATCAACTATATAAACAGACTTCTTTATTTTCAAAAACAAATATGGATTACCAGCCATTTAAAAATCAAAATATTCAATATATCAGAAAATAGACATTACTACAAGTGGGCTTATTTTTGCTTATTTGTAACACTTGGTTACTGTTCTAATCTAACAGTTCATAGTGATAAGTTTTACTTTAAACAATCCCATAATGCTGTTAATGGTTTTATTTTTTACACTTGACCCATCCATAAAAGTACCTACATGACATTATAATTTAGCATTATTAGTGGTTAAATTCCAAGCTAAAGCACTCAATTAGAATGAGACCTCTGATTCTTGAAACAACAATTTTCATATGTTCTATTTTTAGAATGTATAAGTTATGTAGTCTGTGGTGTGTCCAATAGGGTGAACATGATGAAATGTATAAAACCTTACAAGTAAGAATGAGGCCCATTAGTCAAATTGTGCTTTTAATCTGTAAAGGCATTACATCATGAGTCATTTAGAGGAAAGGGTAGAGTTTCCTCTTGAATTCATTACAGCATGAAAAGTAACATTTAGAAGGTAGAGTGTACAAAATGAAATTGTACCTCTCAGGTATAAGTATTTTTCCCATGAGAAAGTACACCTTCTATTTAAAAAGAGACTAACAGTATTCTTTCTCTAATTCTTAATGCAAAAATAACTGGAAAGCTATGAGCTCATTAGTAAAATCTCTAGAACTCCTGATGCCAAAAAGAGGGAGTGAAAATCAAGGCCATATAAATATATAGCAAAGAGAGATCGTTTCATTTAGGGAAATGGTATATGTAGATTTTTTAACTTGAGTCTAGAAAATTTTCTAGCAACAAAAAAATCCAGTCAAAACATATTTCTTGAAGAGCGCTGGGTAAATAAAATGGATGGCTTCTCTCACATTCTTCTCTTATGATTTACCAACTTAATATTCAGGAATTTCCAAAATCCATATCCTTGATTGAACATTAAAACACCTGAAAATTAAAATTTTAATGTAATTTTCTGTGACCTAAATTTATGTCTAAACTGTTTCTTTCTTGCAATAGTTATTTTTTTTAAAAGATGGCACCAAAAGGCCATAATATAAAAAGGTAGTGGGTATCAGTTCTCTTCTCTTCCAACCAATATCCTAGCCTCTCAGTTTTCTCATTGTAAATGTGGAGCTTTACAAATCCTTACCTATTTTACAATGTTACTATGAGAATAAATTCAAGTGATGTATGGAAATAATTAGAAACCTGAGCTATATCAGGATCATGTAATGAATAGTTGAGAGAATTTGAGCATATTTAGCCTGGAGAAGAGATGATTTGGGTTGCTTGGAATAGACGTCATCAAATATTTCAAGGATTAATCCATGGAAGCAAGATTAGAACTACTCAATATTACCTTCAACACAAACACACACACACGTGCATGCACACACAAACTAATAGATATATATTAACAGAGAAATGGGTTGGAGTCAATGGAAAGGAAGACATTTCTAAAGAACTTTGAGAAGTATGAGTTTCCCTACACCAGAGATGTTCAAATATAAGTTAAAAGACATCAGACATTATTATAGGAGCTGAAGAGAAAGTTAATTTACCAAAGGGCAACTGGGCTATATGACCTTTATGTCTCTTCCAGAGTTAAGAACCTAGTATCTTGAAATGTATAGAGCATAAACATATAGAGTTACTACTGAACTTGTTATTTTCAACGTTCTTTGCATAAGTGCCCAAACTACCTGAAGCGTGGGCTTCATAAAGCTATAAGGTTCTTTCACAGGGACAGTATTTTTATACCATCATCATCTCCATATGAAGGAGAAACTAAGCAAGCAGAAGTGCTAGAAATGTTAGTAGGAGCAAACCACCAAGTACGTAAATACATATGTAACAGTCTGGAAAACTGAGCAGGGAGGAAAGTCACAAGAGAAGGATGAGGGCTTACCTAATGGCATTGCTTTGCCCTGGGATTAGCTCTGTGCCTGCAAAAAAATGAAGAAATAAATATGTCACTTATATGGCTTGGGTTTAACCAAATTGATAGGATCCATGATGTCGAAGTCTTTGTATCTAGCTGTGAATAGATAAAACTTGTGTAAAAAAAAATCATTTTAAGTGATTATACAAATAATTTATTATAATTATTAAGAATAAAATTGGGGTTTCCCTGGTGGCTCAGTGGTTGAGAGTCCGCCTGCCAATGCAGGGGACACGGGTTCTTGCCCCAGTCCGGGAAGATCCCACGTGCCGCGGAGCGGCTGGGCCCGTGAGCCATGGC
>NC_041214.2:145468810-145483821 GCF_002837175.3 Physeter macrocephalus
AAAAAAAAAAAAAAAATTTGTCCTAAAAGCCCTTTAAATAGAGTACCATGTTGACCGATAAATTTTAGTCTAGATCAAATGGTAATTTTATAAAGTTTTTTATAGTAAAGGCATATATATATATATAACCTACTAAATGAAACTTATTTCAAGTATTATTTCTTAAATTAGCTTTTAACTATAAATAGTTGAAAAATCAATTTTAGATAAATATGGCAATAGAGTTAAGCTGTGGCTTGCCAGTTTTCTTTTCACAAAGAAAATTAGCCTGAGTTTAAATATGTTAAGTGTCTTTAACCTCCTACAGAAAAGTACCTGCTTAATCAAGAAATTAATATATTCTTCAGATCATGGATTTTTAATTTTATTAATTAAAATTTATTAATTTTATTAATTTTTGCTTTAGAATAAATTTCTAATGGCAAAAGCAATTTCTGAAATGTTTCATTTGAATCCACCATTATGAATATCAATGGCTCCATAAGAAAGGTTATAAACATGGTACATTAATAAAGAGTGAGGGACTTCCCTGGTGGTCTAGAGGTTAAGACTCTGCTCTTCCACTGAAGAGGTCACGGGTTCGCTTCCTGGTGGGGGAACTAAGATGCCGCGTGCCATGTGGTGCAGCAACCCCCCGAAAAAATAAATAAATAATGAATGGCTTATTTGAATCAATAATGATACAGAGGATTCCCTTTGGGGTGGGATAGGGAAGGTGGGAGAGAGACACAAGAAGGAGGAGATATGGGGATATATGTATATGTATAGCTGATTCACTTTGTTATACAGCAGAAACTAACTCACTATTGTAAAGCAATTATACTCCAATAAAAATGTTAAAAAAAATAATGATACAGATCCAATTTGGAAGCATAATTTCCATCACACCTTCCAGCATGACGGCCTTCATAGGTGTTACATCTGTGTAGTTACACGGGGTCTCACTCTTAGAAGAGGCCCAGCACTTGGTTTAATGCACAGCTATTGCCTTCTTGAAATTATTAATAATCCAAACTTTGAACCTGAGTTGTGTAAGCTGAGCCCACTGGGACCATGAAGCATGTACATTAGCAGAGGAGATACAACCCACTGGGAGGCAGCCAGCACATGTGTGGACTTAGGAGGTGAGCTCAGCCCATCACTGCTGGAGGTGGGCAGCGTGGAGCGTCTGGCCTGGCTAATCACTGTGCACACCTGGGGTAACTCTGGGCTCCTCAGGGCCTCCAGGAGCAGCCGTGGTAAGATCGGGACCCACATTGGCATTGACAGTGGCAGCAATAGCAGCAGTGACAGCAGCGGCTGCAGCCCTGGAGGAAAGGAGGGCCTCCCATGGGGGAAGGACCCTCAGTGGGAAAGCAGCTGGTCTGACCCTGCCTGGAGCTCATCCTCACAGCATCTGCACAGCTATTAACTCTCTGGACTAGCACAGGGACAGAAACTTCCAGTACACAAGCAATAAACTTTGTCAGTAAATTATTACAAAGTCAAAGTGGACATTGCAATAAGATATATCAGGGAGCTATTAGATTTGTCAGAGTTTAGAGCCTCTGGTTTTGAAAACAGCTGCAACATTGCAAAGCAGGTATCTGCAGGCTTCAGGAGGGAAATTTAAAGATCATCACATTTGATGGAAAAGATGTAGTATTATTATTTTATTCTGGCACAGAAATACCGTATTTTATATTTTCAAGTTTATGCTGTTATACATTTATCACTATTACTCCTATTTCATTTTATAAGTAACAGAATATTTTTTAAGGAAAAGGCTGTATATTTTACTCTGTCACTGAACTTTGTAAATTTTCTTTTTGAATGAGGGACCCTGCATTTTCACTTTCAATTGTGTCCTGAAAATGACATAGCCATCCCTGCCTGAGAGGAAAAGGCCTTTGAGGCCATTTTACAATTGAGAGGACTAAAATCCGTGAGGGTTTAATGGCTTGGCCATCATCCCAAAGCCAGCTAAGGAGAGTCGGTTCCTAGACTTAGAATTTGAGAAGATAGAGCCTTGAGCCCATCAAGAAACCACCTAGAACCCATCTAATTATGAGAAGGAAAGACTCAGGAGTACTTGCCTGGTTAATAAATACCACAGGGAAACCAAGGAGCAGCCAACGGTACATAGTCACCAGGGACAGCAGAGGAAACTAAAAAATAGGCATGCTCTCAGTGCCTGGCATCCAGCAGGGAAAGGAGTCCTCAGATTCAGCAGAAACTATTTATCTTTTTCTTCTTAGTGAAAACCTGCACTCTTTGGTGATTGCCTGTGGGCACCAGCCAAAATCCCTGTGCATTGTAAGTAATTGAGACCTATTTTGTATACCATCACTTCCAAAATTGTAAGGTGCATACTGATCACCTGGGGATCGTGTCAACATGCAGATTTGGATTAGGGAGCTCTCAAGTGGAACCCAGGAATTTGCCTTTTTAAGCAGCTCCCAGGGGCTGCTGCTGTTGCTTATCCAGCCATCATGTTTTAAGAGACAAAGTTAGAGAGATCACTTCACCCTAGAGCAGTGCAGATGTGATAGTGTGTACTTACTATGGTGCCAAGTCAGTTGTGAAAATACTGACATAATTCCATAGAGACTAATAAACAGCCATTGGACCAGGGCCCACTCTCCCTGGTAATCCAGCTTCTCTCTAGGCCTCCCCAGGACCCAGCAACAATTGGCAGATGTCACTGGGGGCCTCCAGAGTGGATTCAGAGCTGCCAGAATTCATTCTGATGGGTCAGTGATAGGTTGACCAGTTGTTCAATATTCCGACTGTCACTCTGGGAAAGGGCTCCCAGTAAATAAGTGTTAGATGACCCTGTGGAAAGGGTTCAAGACTTGCTGCAGTATAGACCCCTGCTTATCTTTCCCCAAACTTATTCAACTACTGGTCCTTTTGGGCAAACTTTGATCTAGCCTACCCCACCCATCTTGCTTATGAGAAAACTGAGAATCAGAAAGTTAAGGTTATTCACCCAAAGTCCGAAAGCTAGGGAGAAGCCAATGCAGGGTCAGAAATCAGTTCTCACTCCCAAATGTCATGCCCTGTTGAATTTTCCTAAGATAAAAGATGGTTTAGTCTAACTCCCATAGACTGGTGACAATCTATAAAGTTGATATTATGAATCGGTTAAACTATTTGAATTAATCTTACTTAATATATAGCGTCATTTCTTTAACTTCAAACTCTCAGCCTTGAAATATATTTTTATCGGGGCTTTAAAGATATTATAGGAAAATTCTCCTGTATCTAAAATTTTTAGGTCATACTGTTCAAAATGCCTCATTGCAGATGCAGAATTGAACTAAAGTGACTTGCTTAATATCACATAGCTATTTAGTGACAAATCCAAGACCTGGATCCAGACCTCTTTACTCTCCCTGCGGCACTCACTCATCACAACCACAACTGCATTCACTTTTATTTTTTAAGGCAAATATCTGTGTGAATGACCAGTTTAGCACAACACAAGCTTCTGTGTAGCCAGTGTAATCATGTAACCTGACTACAAGTTTATTTTTCTCCAGGACAAGGTGTGAACAACTACATCTGAGAAGTGAGGGGAGCTTAGCAATGATGTACTACTGTAGGCTTGAGGAAACTGCCCTCTACTGGGATGCAGAGGGGCATCCCTTAATTGTACCTAAAGAAACAGTTTTTGAAAAACAGGGACTGAATCATTGAGTTCCCTGAGGTTCAATGAGAAATAAAGGGAGTAGGCAGAGATATCAGTAGATGGTAGCAAAATGTCTTGCCATGTGCCTTGATAGAAAATTATTTTCCAGCTACAATCATATTCACTTTTACAAGGGCATGTGCAATTGTAATACCCACTGTCCAGCATCTGGCTTCTCCAGCATGGCCTTAGGGCATATCTGTTACTGGGCTGGATGCTCTCTTGTGAGAAATCTGGGAGCTACATTCCCTACTTTACATCCACCCCAAACCACGAGGACACAGTGGTTACCTTTGTGTTACCAGATAAGATTACAGAAGGAACTAGAGAAGTGCCTGTGATTCCGTTTAAGGCCAACGTAATTGCTACGACCTCGTCATTGAAGGGCTTTGCAGAGGAAATAAGCATCATCAGGTTGCAAGGGTGATTTTCCTGTCCAGTCCTAAAAAGGAACTGCCCTCAATAAATCATCTTCCTAATGGAAATGACAGAATTATTCTCCCAGGAGGGGTCAACCCGGAGGACTGCACAAACCACACGTCCCTCTCAAGGGTAATAGGAAGGAAACGCACAGCCATCGCTGCCTGGGAGGATCTAAGGCTTCCTAAGGACTGTTCATCTCTCTCCCTCTGAGGTCACTTTTAATGCCTTTTACAAGTCATTGTTTACGTATAAAGATAGAACTCCTCTTAGTACGTAGGCTGTATGTTTTTTGGGTTTTTTTTTTAAACTGTCTCTGTGGTTAATCACAGAGGAAAGGGAAAAAAGTCCATCACGTATTTTAAGTAAAAAGGAAGGGTGTAAAATTAATGTAAAATAACTTTGTATTAACGATGCCAGCAAAAATTAAATAATATTGGGGGAAAAAATCAACTGGTAACAGTGGTAGCTTTTGTGTAAGATTGTATGTGATTCTTTCCTTCTGTGTGCTTTTTTAATTTTAAAATTTTCTATGCTTTAAAATTGGATTTTAAGCTACTAGTTATTTAAATTCATTTATTCTATAATCTGTAACTTAAAATAAGGGTTGGGCTGCATACTAATATCAGAATCTACTTTTTGAAGTGGAACAGAAAGATATGGATACTGTTATGGAATTTTAAAACCAGAACTAATAATTCACTTTCTCCATCAACTGCATTAGTTTGAGAATTTGTAATGAGCTTTGTAAATGGCATTAGGCAAAGAAACTTCAGCTCATTCTTTCTGAAATGAATTTGTTAGAACTCAAGTTTTCTTTTCCAATCAAAATGTTAGGAAATGCCACTCCCAATCTGACTGAGCAGTCAGGCTTTTGATTTCTGAGAAATTCTTGCCCAGCTCACCAGAGAATGAAAGGTCAGCTTTGAGGAAGTTTCTGGAACGTGAAGAATCTCAATGAAATTGGCTGGAATTTTTTGAGTGGTGAAAAAAATATCCCTTCAATAAAGCATGGTATATGGGAGTTAAGATCAGAGTTTTATCAAATTCAACCTAGGCATTTAGTCAGATCCTTTGAAACTTTTTCCCATGATTAAAATTCTTATTTGTTGCATTTTTGGCATGATGACTACATGATTTGGGGCACTGGCCCAAAAATCATAGATTTTTTTTTTGTTCTTGTTACAACAAATTAGAGGAAACCTTTTTTAAAAAAAAAACATTCACCGTGAATAGCCAGTTTGGGGGGAAAAAAATCACAATTTGTTATATGTTCTTTTTGCATTTTTAACTCTTTTCCCAAAGATTGCCATGATAAATTCTATGGAGAACTTGAATAGAGCAGTTCTCCAAGTATGGCCCAAGGAATCCTAGGGGTCCCCAAGACCCTTTTAGAGAGTCTACAATTTCCTCCCTCTTCCATCTAAAGATCTGCATAGAGTCATATCATAATAGATTCAATGCAGATGTAGATAAGAGAGTTTAACTTCTATTAATCCAGACAATAAAAAGATTTGTGAAAAATTTAAAATAATGCCACTTTCTCAACGTTCTGTTTTGAATAATATAGTTATTTTTCACAAATATATGTCATTTATGTTAAAAATTTTTATTATTGCTTTTTATTACTTTTGTTTATTACTGTTATTTGTAATGTAGTAATAAAGATTTTTAATTTTTCCATTTTAATTTATAATACGGTATATATTGATAGCTATAACCAACCTAAATCAGAGGTCTTTGGGATCTTTAATAATTTTAAGAATATGAAGGGTTCCTGAGATCAAAAAGTTTGACAATGGCTGAAATAGAGAAATTCCTTTTAGAACAAGCTCAGAAAGGAGGCTAGAGGATGAGAGAACACATGGAACAGAGCTATGTTCTTCTGGCTGAGGCCATCCTCAATCAGCTGGCCCACCATTTGTATAAGCCCAGCCAAGGGCAGATGTATTTGGCCTAGATTAAAAGATACCCAGCCAAACTGTAAATTTCTGAGAACTAATAATTTTTGTTTTGCGCTACTAAGTTTTGGGGTGGTTTCCTGTTCAACATTATCTTTGCAATAAATAATGATTTGTTCCTCCTCTCATTTCCACAGAGAATTCACCATATATTTACAATGAATCCCACACATTTATGCTTCATTATATATTGTCCTATATTGTGAAGTGTTGTTTCTAAACTGTTTGAAGGAGGAGAAAGATCAAGATAGCAGAGTGAAAACACGGTGAGCTCACCTCCCCCAAAAACACATCAAAAATACATCTACATGTGGAGCAACTCTCACTGGAAACAAGACTGGCAGGAAAGCTCTTCTACAGCCAAGGCTGTAAAGAAAGATCCACGTGGAGTCGAGTAAGAAGTGTAGAGAAGCAATCAGATTGAGACCCACATCCGTGGAAGTAGGGGTTGGCTATAACAGGCTCAGAGATCCTCCCTGGGGAGTGAAGGGTTCAAGCCACATATTGGGCACCACAGCCATGGGGTTCAACACTGGGAAAAGGAGTCCACTTAGCTGGTTTGAAAACAACTATAAGAAAGTGAGACTCTGCTCATACATGCAAAAGTGTATGTACATGCTTGCTCACTCCCAGGAAGAGCATGGAGGAAGCAGATTGAAAACTGCCTGAAGCTCTGACTGGCTCACTGGGACCACACCAGCCTGCAGCCCAGCTCACATCAGATGCCTGCTCCAGCCCCTCTTGCTCCAGCATTGCTTTCCACTAGGCTGGACGCTGCCATTCCCAAAGAGGGTACACATATACATAGAGGAAATGAAACCAGCTTGGACCCAACCCTCAGGACTTTTGCTCCAACCCTTTGGGCCCCAACCACCTCATAAGGCAGTGACTGTCACTGAGCACAGGATAAGCCTCAGTTCACACCTGGATCTGGCTCTAGCCCTACCTCCATCAAGATGGCAGCTGTCAGCACACCCAGGGTTAAGACATGACCCATGCTCACTTAAGATCCTGGTCTCCCACCAAAGTCACTGGCTGCATACAGACCACATAAGGACGCTCCCATAAAGTACACCCTTTCAAGACCAGGACAGGTAACTCTTTCACCTAATTTCATAGAGGCAAAGAAATTTAAACAAATGAGAAGATAGAAGAATGTTTCAAACAAGAGAATGAGAAAAAAAAAAACCTGAAAAAACCCTAATGAAACAGAGATAAATAATTTACTAAATAAACAGTTCAAAGCAGTAGTAATAAAAATGCTAACTGAACTTGGGAAAAGAATAAATGAACACAGTGAGAACTTTAACAAGAAACTAGAAAATACAAAAAGAAACAGAACTAAAAAACACAACAACTGAAATGAATAATAATCTAGAAGAAATTAACAACAGACTAGGTGATATAGAAAAATGCATAAGCAGTCTGGAAGATAAAATAGTGGAAATCAACAAATCAGAGCAGCAAAAAGAAAAACAGTTTTGTTGTTTTTTTTTTTTTAATGAGGATAGTTTAAGGGACCTCTGAGGCAATATCAAACATACTAATATTCACATAATAGGGATCTCAGAAGGAGAAGAGAGAGAGAAAGGAGCCAAAAATATATTTGATTAAATTATGGCTGAAAACTTCCCAAGCCTGAAGAAGAAAAGAGGTATATCCAGATACAGAAAGTACAGAGAGTCAAAAACAAGATAAACCCAAACAGACCCACACCAAGATATATAATAATAAAAATGGCAAAAATTAAAAATAGAGAATTCTAAAGGCAGCAAGAGAAAAACAAAGAGTAACATGGGAACACCCATAAGACTATCAGCTGATTTTTCTGCAGACACTTTGAAGGCCAGAAGGGAGCGGCGTGATATACTTAAAGGGCTGAAAGGGAAAAATCTACAACTTGAGATACTCTACCCAACAAGGTTATCATTCAGAATTGAGGGGCAATAAAGAATTCCTCAGACAAGAAAAACTAAAAGAGTTCATCGATACTAAACTGACCCCAAAAGAAATGTTAAAAGTTCTTCCCTAATAGAAGAGAAAAAGCTACAAGAAATAAAAATTTATAGGAAAGAAAAAAAAATCCCACTAGTAAAAGCAAAAATTACAAAAATCATCTATACTAGAATAAACAGTTAAGGGATAGACATGAAGGTGTGAAATATGACATCAAAAACACAAAATGCGGGTGGGGGACTAAAAAGTGTAGATCTTTTAGAATATGTTTGAACTTAAATGACTATTAGTCTAAAATAAGTATATATAATTATAAATCAACATATATGAACCCCATGGTAACCACAAATCGGAAATCTACAACAGATACACAAAAACAAAAGAGAAAGCAATACAATCATATCACTAAAGAAAATCATCAAACAGGGGAAGAGACTAAAGGAAGAAAAAAGGAACTGAGAAGAACTACAAAAACAACCAGAAAACAAGTAAGAAAATAGCAATAAGTACGTACCTATGAATCACTTTAAATGTCAATGGACTCCATATGAATGACCCAGCAATTCCACTCCTGGGTATACATCTGAAACAAAAAAAAAACACACAAATTGAAAAATACATGCATTCCAATGTTCATAGCAGCATTATTTAAGATTGCTCAGATATGGAGTCAACCTAAGTGTCCATCAACAGATGAATGGATAAAGAAGATGTGGTATATATATATATATATATATATATATATATATATACACAATGGAATACTACTCAGCCATTAAAAAAAATGAAATTTTGCCATTTGCAGCAACATGGATGGACTTGGAAGGCATTATGCTAAGTGAAATAAGTCAGACAGAGAAAGAAAAATACTGTATGATAACACATATGTGGAATCTAAAAAATACAACAAACTAGTGAATATAACAAAAAGAAACGGACTCACAGATATTGAGAACAAGTTAGTAGTTACCAGTGGGGAGAGGGAAGTGGGAGGGGCAATATAAGGGTAGCAGATTAAGAGGTGCAAACTGTTAGGTATAAAATAATCTACAAGGAAGTATTTTACAACATGGGGAATATAGCCAATATTTTATAATAACAATAAATGGAATATAACCTTTAAAAATTATGAATCATTATATTGTACCCTGTAACTTATTACACATCAACTATAATTCAATAAAAAAAGTCAGTGCACTAAATGCTCCAATCAAAAGCCATAGGGTGGCTGATTGGATAAAAACAAAAAAAGACCCATCTATATGCTACTTACAAGAGACTCACTTGAGAGCTAAAGACACACACAAACTGAAAGTAAGAGGATATAAAAAGGTATTCCATGAAAATGTAAATGAAAAGAAAACTGGGCTAGCAATACTCACACCAGACAAAATGAACTTTAAAATGAAATCTGTAAGAAGAGAAGAAATATATAACAAAGAAGGACATTATATAATGATAAAGGATAAATACAAGAAGAGGATATAGTACTCGTTAATATATATGTATCTAATAAAAGAGCACCTAAATATACAAAGCAAATATTAACAGATATAAAGGTAGAAACTGAGGGAAAAGTTGACTGTAATGCAATATTAGTAGGGAACTTTAACAGCCCACTTACATCAGTGGACCGATTATCCAGAAAGAAAATCAATAAGGAAACTGTGGCCTTAAATGACATATTAGACCAGTTGGATTTAATAGATAACTGTGGGACATTCCATCCAAAAACAGCAGAACACACATTCCTTTCAAGTGCATACAGAAAGTTCTCCAGGATAGATCACGTTCCAGGCCACAAAACAAGTCTCAACAAATTTAAGAGGATAGAAATTATATTAAGCATCTTTTCTGACCATAAAGGAATGAAACTAGAAATCAATTTCAAGAAGAAAAATGGGGAAAACACAAACATGCAGATATTAAACAATATGCTACTGAAGAAAACCAATGGATCAATGATGAAATCAAAAAGGAAATCAGAAAATACCTCAAGACAAATGAAAGTAAAAACACAACTTCCAAGATCTGTGAGACACAGTAAAAGAAGTTCTCAGAGGGAAGTTTATAACAATAGAGGTCTACGTCAAGAAACAAGAAAAATCTCAAACAAACAATCTAACATACCATCTAAAGGAGTTAGAAAAAGACAAACAAAATCCAAAGTCAGCAGAAGGAAGAAAATAATAAAGATCAGAGACGAAATAAATAAAATAGAGACCAAAAAAATAACAGAAAATAATCAATGAAACCAAGAGCTGATTTTTTGAAAAGATAAACAGAATTGATGTCTTTAGCCAGGTTCACCAGGAAAAAATAGAGAGGACACAAATAAACAAAATAAGAAAATAAACCAAAGAAATTGCAATAATCAATATCACAGAGATACAAAAAATCATAAGAGAATACTACACACAGTTATATGTGAACATATTGGGCAAGCTAGAAGAAATTAATAAATTGGGATGAATAAATTCCCAAAATCATCCTACCATCATTATGCTGATATCAAAACAAGACAAAGATTCTATAAAAAGAAGAATATTAGAGGCCAATATCTCTGATGAATATAAATGCAAAAATCCTCAACAAAATATTAGCAAACTGAATTCAACAATATATTAAAAAGATCATACAACAAGATCCAGTGGGATTTATTCCAGGGATGCAAGCATAGTTCAATATCTGCAAATCAATCACTACAATACACCACATCAACAAAATGAAGTATAAAAATCACATGATCATCTCAATAAACACAGAAAAAGGATTTGACAAAATTCAGTACCGATTCATGATAAAAACTCGTATCAAAGTTGGTGTACAGGAAATATGTCTCAACATAATAAATGTCATACCCACAGATAACATCATACTCAATGGTGAAAAGCTGAAAACTTTTTCTCTAAAATGAGGAGCAAGACAAAAATGCCCTCTCTTGTCACTTTTATTTAACACAGTTTTGGAAGTCCTAGACACAGCAATCAAACAAGAAAAAGAAATAAAAGGAATCCAAATTGGAAGGGAAGAAGTAAAACTGTCACTATTTACAGATGACATGATACTATATATAATATACCTAAAGCCTTGCCAAAAAACTATTAGAACTAATAAATGAATTCAGTGAAATTTCAGGTCACAAGATTAGTATACAGAAATGTTTTGCTTTTCTACAGACTAAACAGGAACCATCAGAAAGAGAAAGCAAGAAAACAATCCCATTTAAAATCACATCAAAAAAATAAAATAAAATATCTAAGAATGAACTTAACCAAGGAGGTGAAAGACCTATGCTCTGAAAACTACAGAACATTGATCAAGGAAACTGAAGATAATATAAAGAAATAGAAAGATATCCCACGTACATGAACTGGAAGAATTAATATTATTAAAATATCCATACTACCCTAATTAATCTAAATTTAATGCAATCTCAATTGAAATACCAATGACATTTTTCACAGAGCTAGAGCAAGTAATTCTAACATTTATATGGAACTACAAAAGACCCCAAATAGCCAAAGCTACAATGATATATTGCACAGTACAGGGAATAAAGCCAATATTTTATAAAAACTTTAAATGGAGTATAATCTATAAAAATATTAAATCACTATGTTGTACACATGAAACTAATATAATATTGTAAATCAACTATACTTTAATTTTTTTTAATAAAATAAAAAATTTAAACTACTTGAGGGAATATATCTTAGCTTTTCTTTTATGGTTTGGTAAATGTTTAATTAGTTCATGGACTATTTGGGAACCTGAAATTTCTAGACAGAGAAGGATTCTTTAAAATGCCTTATTTCTTACCTCACCCTCTTTTCCCCCTCTAATGTCAAAAGAGAGAGAACTTCCCTTTTGAGGAATTAGTTTATCTTTCCTGTGTTGTTTTTTGTTTTGTTTTGTTTTGTTTTTTCTCCGAGGCTTAACCTCAGTGAGCCCCAGAACTCAATGAGCATACAACAAGGGCCTGATCATACAACATACAACAATGGCCTGATCTGCCAGAAGAAAGCATTTTCAATTTAATAGTTTTCACATTCCTATCATCAAAATTCTAGAACTCTGTAATCTGCTTTCTTCATTACTTTTGCTATTGCTATTATTTGGAGAACTGTTCAAAAGAAAAGTGAGGAGGAGAGGAACCAAGATGCTCTCATTCCCTCTTGTGAGAACACCAGAATCACAACTATCTGCTGGACAATCATTGACAGGAAGACACTGGAACTCACCAAAAAAGATACCCTACATCCAAAGACAAAGGAGAAGCCATAATGACATGGTAGGAGGGGCACAATCACAGTAAAATCAAATCCCATAACTGGTGGGTGGGTGACTCACAGACTGGAGAACACTTATACCACAGAAGTCCACCCACTGGAGTGAAGGTTCTGAGCCCCACGTCAGGCTTCCCAACCTGGGGGTCCAGCAATAGGAGGAGGAATTCCTAGAGAATCAGACATTGAAGCCTAGTGGGAATGGATTGCAGGACTTCAACAGGACTGGGGGAAACAGAGACTCCATTCTTGGAGGGCACACACAAAGTAGTGTGTGCATCAGGACCCAGGGGAAGAAGCAGTGACCCCAGGGAAGACTGAAACAGACCTACATTCTAGTGTTGGAGGGTCTCCTGCAGAGGTGGGGGTGGGGGGCTGTGGCCCACTGTGGGGACAAGGACACTGGCAGCAGAAGTTCTGGGAAGTACTCCTTGGTGTAAGCCCTCCCAGGCTGTCATTAGCCCCACCAAAGACCCCAGGTAGGCTCCAGTGTTGGGTTGCCTCAGGCCAAACAACCAACAGGGAGGGAACCCAGCCTCACCCATCAACAGTCAAGTGGATTAAAGTTTTACTGAGCTCTGCCCACCAGAGCAACACCCAGCTCTAGCTACCACCAGGCCCTCCCATCAAGCCTCTTAGACAGACTCATCCACCAGAGGGCAGACAGCAGAAGCAAGAAAAACTACAATCCTGCAGCCTGTGGAACAAATACCACATTCACAGAAAGACAGACAAAATGAAAAGGCAGAGGGCTATGTACCAGATGAAGGAACAAGATAAAACCCCAGAAAAACAACTAAGTGAACTGGAGATAGGCAACCTTCCAGAAAAAGAATTCAGAATAATGAGAGTGAAGATGATCCAAGACCTCGGAAAAACAATGGAGGCAAAGATAGAGAAGATGCAAGAAATGTTTAACATAGAGAAGAAGCAAGAAATGTTTAACAAAGACCTACAAAAATTAAAGAACAAACAAACAGAGATGAACAAAACAATAATTGAAATGAAAACTACACTAGAAGGAATCAATACCAGAATAACTGAGGCAGAAGAACGGGTAAGTGACCTGGAAGACAGATTGGTGGAAGTCACTGCTGCAGAACAGAATAAAGAAAAAAGAATGAAAAGAAATGAAGACAGCCTAAGAGAGCTCTGGGCAACATTAAATACAACAATATTCGCATTATAGGGGTCCCAGAAGGAGAAGAGAGAGAGAAAGGACCCGAGAAAATATTTGAAGGGATTATAGTTGAAAACTACCCTAATATGGGAAAGGAAATAGCCACCCAAGTCCAGGAAGCGGAGCAAGTCCCATAGAGGATAAACCCAAGGAGAAACACGCCGAGACACATAGTAATCAAATTGGCAAAGATTAAAGACAAAGAAAAATTATTGAAAGCAGCAAGGAAAAAATGAAAAATAACATACAAGGGAATTCCCATAAGGTTAACAACTGATTAAGCAAAAGCTAAGAGAATTCAGCACCACCAAACCAGCTCTACAAAAAATGCTAAAGGAACTTCTCAAAGTGGGAAACAAAAGGAGAAAAGGGCCTACAAAAACAAACCCAAAACAATTAAGAAAATGGTCACAGGAACATACATATCAATAATTACCTTAAACGTGAATGGATTAAATGCTCCAACCAAAAGACACAGGCTTGCTGAATGGATACAAAAACAAGACCCGTATGTATGCTGTCTACAAGAGACCCACTTCAGACCTAGGAACACAAACAGACTGAAAGTGAGGGGATGGAAAAAGATATTCCATGCAAATGGAAATCAAAAGGAAACTGGAGTAGCTATACTCATATCAGATAAAATAGTCTTTAAAATAAAGAATGTGGGGGTTCCCTGGTGGAACGGTGGTTGAGACTCTGCCTGATAATGCAGGGGACATGGGTTCAAACCCTGGTCTGGGAGGATCCCACATGCCACGGAACAACTAGGCCTGTAAACCACAACTGCTGAGCCTGCGTGTCTGGAGCCTGTGCTCCGCAACAAGAGAGGCTGCAATAGTGAGAGGCCCGTGCACCGCGATGAAGAGTGGCCCCCGCTTGCCACAACTAGAGAAAGCCCTCGCACAGAAACGAAGACCCAACACAGCAAAAATAATTTAATTAATTAATAAACTCCTACCCCCAACGTCAAAAAATAAATAAATAAATAAATAATTTTAAAAAATAAAGAATGTTGGGCTTCCCTGGTGGCACAGTGGTTGAGAGTCCGCCTGCCGATGCAGGGGACATGGGTTCGTGGCCTGGTCTGGGAAGATCCCACATGCCACAGAGTGGCTAGGCCCGTGAGCCATGGCTGCTGAGCCTGCGTATCCGGAGCCTGTGCTCCGTGGTGGGAGAGGCCACAACAGTTAGAGGCCCATGTACTGCAAAAAAATAATAAAATAATAAAATAAAATAAAATAAAGAATGTTACAAGAGACAAGAAAGGACACAACATAATGATCAAGGGATCAATCCAAGAAGATATAACAATTATAAATATATATGCACCCAACATAGGAGCACATCAATACATAAGGCAACTGCTAACAGCTATAAAAGAGGAAATAGACAGTAACACAACAATAGTGGGAGACTTTAACACCACACTTACACCAATGGACAGATCATCCAAAATGAAAATAAATAAGGAAACAGAAGCTTAAAATGACACAATAGACCAGATAGATTTAATTGATATTTATAGGACA
>NC_041214.2:145483887-145490890 GCF_002837175.3 Physeter macrocephalus
AACCTTCCAAGACTGAACCAGGAAGAAACAGAAAATATCAACAGACCAATCACAAGTAATGAAATTGAAACTGTGATTAAAAATCTTCCAACAAAAAAAGGTCCAGGACCAGACGGGCTCACAAGTGAATTCTCTCAAACATTTACAGAAAAGCTAACACCCATTCTTCTCAAACTCTTACAAAAATTGCAGAGGAAGGAACACTCCAAAATTCATTCTATGAAGTCACCATCACCCTTATACCAAAACCAGACAAAGATACCCCAAAAAAAGAAAATTACAGACCAATATCACTGAAGAATATAGATGCAAAAATCCTCAACAAAATACTAGCAAACAGAAACCAACAGCACATTAATAGGATCATACACCATGATCAAGTGGGATTTATCCCAGGGATGCAAGGATTCTTCAATATACGCAAATCAATCAATGTGATACACCATATTAACAAATTGAAGAATAAAAACCATATGATCATCTCAATAGATGCAGAAAAAACAAATTGAAGAATAAAAACCATATGATCATCTCAATAGACGCAGAAAAAGTTTTTGACAAAATTCAACACCCATTTATGATAAAAACTCTCCAGAAAGAGGGCATAGAGGAAAACTGCCTCAACATAATAAAGGCTACATATGACAAACCCACAGAAAACATCATTCTCAATGGTGAAAAACTGAGAGCATTTCCTCTAAGATCAGGAACAAGACAAGGAAGTCCACTCTCGGCACTATAATTCAACATCGTTTTGGAAGTCCTAGCCACAGCAATCAGAGAAGAAAAAGAAATACAAAGAATACAAATTGGAAAAGAAGAAGTAAAACTGTCACTGTTTGCAGATGACATGATACTTTACATAGAAAATCCTAAAGATGCCAACAGAAAACTACTAGAGCTAATCAATGAATTTGGTAAAGCTGCAGGATACAAAATTAATGCACAGAAATCTCTTACATGCCTATACACTAATGATGAAAAATCTGAAAAAGAAATTATGGAAACACTCCTGTTTACAATTGCAACAAAAAGAATAAAATACCTAGGAATAAACCTACCTAAGGAGACAAAAGACCTGGATGCAGAAAATTATAAGACACTGATGAAAGAAATTAAAGTTGATACTAACAAATGGAGAGATATACCATGTTCTTGGATTGGATGAATCAATAATGTGAAAATGACTATACTACCCAAAGCAATCTACAGATTCAATGCAATCCCTATCAAACCACCAGTGACATTTTTTACGGAACTAGAACAAATCATCTTAAAGTTTGTATGGCGACACAAAAGATCCCGAATAGCCAACTCAGTCTTGAAGGAAAAAAACGGAGCTGGAGGAATCAGACTCCCTGACTTCAGACTATAGTACAAAGCTACAGTAATCAAGACAATATGGTACTGGCACAAAAACAGAAACATAGATCAATGGAACAAGATAGAAATCCCAGAGATAAACCCATGCACATATGGTCACCTTGTTTTTGATAAAGGAGGCAAGAATATACAATGGAGAAAAGAATAAGTGGAGCTCTTCAATTAGCGGAGCTGGGAAAACTGGACAGCTACATGTAAAAGAATGAAATTAGAACACTCCCTAACACCATACACAAAAATAAACTCAAAATGGATTCAAGACCTAAATGTAAGACCGGACACTATAAAACCCTTAGCGGAAAACATAGGAAGAACACTCTTTGACATATATCACACCAAGATTTTTCTTGATCCACCTCCTAGAGTAATGGAAATAAAAACAAAAATAAGCAAATGGAACCTAATGAAACTTCAAAGCTTTTGCACAGCAAAGGAAACCATAAACAAGACGAAAAGACAGCCCACAGTATGGGAGAAAATATTTGCAAATGAATCAACAGACAAAGGATTAATCTCCAAAATATATAAACAGCTCATGCAGCTCAATATTAAAGAAACAAACAACCGAATCCAAAAATGGGCAGAAGGCTTAAATAGACATTTCTCCAAAGAAGACACACAGATAGACAGGAAGCACATGAAAAGCCGCTCAACATCACTAATTATTAGAAATATGTAAATCAAATCTACAATGAGGTATCACTTCACACCAGTTTGAATGGCCATCATCAGAAAATCTACAAACAACAAATGCTGGAGACGGTGTGGAGAAAAAGGAACCCTCTTGCCCTGTTGGTGGGAATGTAAATTGATAGAGCCACTATGGAGAACAGTATGGAGGTTCCTTAAAAACTAAAAATAGAATTACCATATGATCCAGCAATCCCACTACTGAGCATATACCCAGAGAAAACCATAATTCACCCCAATATTCATTGCAGCACTATTTACAATAGCCAGGTCATGGAAGCTACCTAAATGCCCATTGACAGATGAATGGATAAAGAAGTTGTGGTACAGGGCTTCCTTGGTGGCACAGGGGCTTCCCTGGTGGCACAGTGGTTGAGAGTCCACCTGCCGATGCAGGGGACATGGGTTCGTGCCCTGGTCTGGGAAGATCCCACATGGCGCCGAGCGGCTGGGCCCGTGAGCCATGGCCACTGATCCTGCATGTCCGGAGCCTGTGCTCTACAATGGGAGAGGCCACAACAGTGAGAGGCCCGTGTACAGCATAAATAAATAAATAAATAATAATAAGTTGTGGTACATATATACAATGGAATATTACTCAACCATAAAAGGAATGAAACTGAGTCATTTGTTGAGATGTGGTTGGATCTAAAGACTGTCATACAGAGTGAAGTATGTCAGAAAGAGAAAAACAAATATTGTATATTAACGCATGTATGTGGAACCTAGAAAAATGGTACAGATGAACCGGTTTGCAGGGCAGAAGTTAAGACACAGATGTAGAGCACAAACGTGTGGACGCCAAGGGGGAAAACCGCGGTGGGGTGGGAATAGTGGTGTGCTGAATTGGGCGATTGGGATTGACATGTATACACTGATGTGTATGAAATTGATGACTAATAAGAACCTGCAGTATAAACAACAAACAAACAAAAACAACTTATACTAAACTTTCTTTGGGTTATTTGCATGGAAATATGTTAATATAAATGTTTCAGACATTACATGAAATTTCTAAAAAAAAAAAGTGAGTCACTGCCTGAAGAGAGATGGGATCCTGCTCTGTGGTAGCCTCCAAAACAATCCCTAAATGCCTGATCATCTCTGCCATATGTCCCCTGAAACCTTGTGCTCTGAGAAGCCCAAAACAAAGTTGTGAAGCTTGTGTTCCAGATTCTCACATTTCCTTTCCTGTCTCTCTCTTTTCTCACCTCAACCTCCTAGGAACTCAAGGCCTCCATTATTTTTCTGACTAACAAAAGCCCTACAATAAACCACCTATTTTCCCTTCAAAATGTTCCATGCTCCAAAAGTTACTTGCTTTCTTCCCCAACTGAGTCCTTATCAATGTCACAACTCTCATTAAATTGTCCTTTACCTCACTGTAGTGTCTGGTAGAAGAATTCTACTCAAGTAATTAACATGAATGAGCATTAGCTTAATAAATTAACTTGAACAAGCGTTCGCATAAAGGAGACACTTGTTAATAAAATTTTACCAGTGATAATGATACTATGTGTGGCAGAGTTTGCTATCTGCTTACCATAATATTCTGTTCTATTTTCCTTCCTGGGAACACAGCCTACTTCATATCCAAGGTTACTTTGGAAGCTGCCTGTTGAAGAACTTGCATTTACCAGGTTCCCTGAATGACTGTGTGGAGGAGGACTTCTTGCTAACCTGTTAACTCTTAATATGCACTACACAGAAACTTTGATTTTGTTTACATTCAAAAATATTGGGGTTAATTTGTATAACAGCTATAGTTACCCTAAGTAATACACCATTCTTTTCTTCTTCTCACAATTCACACACACACAGTATTTTATTTTTACAAGAGATAAATAAACTGACACCAAGCATTGTAAATGGATGACCACAACAAAAGCAACAATGATTGCAAAGTAATACACCATTCTTTTTTCATAATGTGACCTATCCTTTTCATGGCACTTTATGTCTATTCATTCACAAACAGAAGTACGAAACTTTTTCCCTATAAGGCCAAATAGTAAATATTTTAGGCACTGTAAGCCATAGGATCTCTGTTGTAACTGTTCAACTCTGTCATTGTAGCATGAAACAAGCCACAGACAATTCGTCAAACAACTGGGCATGACTGTGTTCCAAAAAAAACTTTATTTACAAAAAGAGAAGACATGCTGGATTTAGCCTATGGTATACTTTTTCAACCCCTGTGATAAATGATAGGTAATCAAACATCGAACAACAGTCCCTTCACAAAAGAAACTAGAAACTTAGCTTTCAGTGTGCTTGACTGGGGCTGGAACTTCTAAGATGGTTTCACACTCCGATCTGGTATCTCACCCGTTGTGACTGAAACATCTGGGGGCTGACTGAGCCCAATCTTCTTTACACAGATCTCTAGAGGTCAACAACGGAAGCTGCAATCCTTAAGACCTTAAAAAGTGTAAACTGCAAAATGGTGGGCTGAGTGCATTGCTAGAGGTTTGTGCAAGTTAGAGTAGGAAGAGCAAAGAGAGTGAAGAGTGGTAAGGAAAGTAATACGGAGGCTTCGTACAGGAAATGACGCTTCAGCTGAGCCCTGAGTATAGCTGAAGTGTAAAGTACGATGTAATCAAATGTTCATTTCAAAAAATATTATTGGTATGAATACAGAGAGATTAAAAATTAATAAAAGGGAAAAGCAACTTCAAAAACTGACTTTTGAAACAGTCTAGGCAAGAGATCTTAGCTAAGGCCGTGGAATTGGAAATGACCAGCAGAGGTGGAAATCATAATATATTTAAAACACAGAAACTGATGATTCAGGAGGTAAGGGGAAGTCCAGAAAAGTAGGATCAAGCCCATGCTTCTGACCTGGGAAAAGGATTATGCTAACAAACAAAACACAGGAGCCAAGGTTTGGCAATTGTCAGGGGTGGTAGCAAGAAATTACTGAGTTTGAATTACCTCTCACATATTCAGGCAGAGAGCTTCAAAAGACAGTAGGATAATTCAATAACAGGGACTAGACCAAAAACATACATTAATAATCTTCAGCATGTAACATAATAAATAAGTTAAATCAGGGAAAGTCTAATGAGAAAAGAGGCTTTAAGAAAGAACACTGGTCCACAACCCTATGTTAAAAAAAAAAGTGATTGATGAGCAGTTAAAACATGACTGGAAACAAACAGTGAGAAAGATGAGTGGAAAAACCACAAAAGCACTGGGAAAAATAAGTTTCCAGATGAGGTGAGTATACTCACTAGATTTGGAAGTTCAAAGATCATGGGTGAGTTGTTCCAGCAAAAGTTCAATTGAGATGGAAATTTACTTAGAATAGGTGATAAAAAGTGAGGAAAGTGTGTGTAAATAATCCCCATAGAACTCAGCCATGAAGCAAAGAAAAAGAAAAGAATTTAGAAAGAGTTCAAGGTGAATCATAATAATAGTGGAGAGACTTGAAATGTTGAGGAGGAGCTATTGCAGAGGTTATGATAGAAAATAGAGAAGGAAGAAGTGCTATTTTATGAAGCAAATCCATAAGGAAATAAAGTGGGAGATAGCAAAGAGAAGAGATGGAAAATTTAAATAGAGGAACACCTCATCCTCCCATGAAGAATGTATCCGTGTGGAGGCAGAGTTCATGCTCTATCTCATCTCTGACGAACGACTTGAGGTCATCTGCATGGAAAGATGTGAACTGTGAACTCCCATGTGGCACAAAGGACCTGCCTAAACACTGTGCTAAGAGACTTGACCAAACTTCAGCTTGGCTTCCACCTGCACTAGTCCATAATCCTAAAAGTAACCCTAACCCTCAGGCTGTCTTTGCTCAAGAAAACACAAGGCGGCCAAACTGCAAAAAAATACATTGTCCCAACACACCTTGCTAAACCATTTTCAGTAATTATCCACCTCTCTCCTTCTGTAATTTTTCTACTTCCACTTCACCCCCTAGTCCCTTCCCATTTTACTTCCCTATGGTCCCTTTTTGTTCCCTATCCGTTCTCCCTTTAAAAACCTCACTCAACGTTGTCTTAATTGGAGTGAAACTCAGTTTATACTGGAGTCTCTCTTCCTTATTGCAGTAGTCTGAATACAATCAGTTTTGCCTCATTTAACCGTCTCTGTTTTTCTTGAACAAGGGTATGGGAGTAAGTGGGGGGAAAACTGAAGAAGGGCTCCATCATCCCCAACAACCACTTCACTAAACCACACTCTATTTCTCCTCTGAGAATGGAAGTGTATGTGCAAGCAAAATCATCTTTAGACTTGGTGATTGTATCAGTTATCTATTGCTGCCTAACAAACTATCCCAAGTCTCTGTGGCTCAAAACAACAAGCTTTATAGTTTTCTTAATTGGCTGAGCTCAGCTAGGTGGGTGGTTTGCTTCTCATGATATTACAGCACACTTAACAGGCTGTTGGACTGGAGCTGAACTTCTAAGATGGCTTTACTCTCAATATTTGGTGACATCCAGAGTGACTAAAATTTCTAGGAGCTGATGAAGCTCAAGCTCCCTTGCATGATGTTGGATCTCAAGAAGCCGATAATGCTCTTTAAAACCTAAGTCTGACAACCCTCAGAATGGGAGAAAATAGTTGCAAATGAAGCAACTGACAAAGGATTAATCTCCAAAATTTACAAGCAGCTCATGCAGCTCAATATCAAAAAAACAAAAAACCCAATCCAAAAATGGGCAGAAGACCTAAATAGACATTTCTCCAAAGAAGATATACAGATTGCCAACAGACACATGAAAGAATGCTCAACATCATTAATCATTAGAGAAATGCAACTCAAAACTACAATGAGATATCATCTCACACCAGTCAGAATGGCCATCATCAAAAAATCTACAAACAATAAATGCTGGAGAGGGTGTGGAGAAAAGGGAACCCTCTTGCACTGTTGGTGGGAATGTAAATTGCTACAGCCACTATGGAGAACAGTATGGAG